>NC_072776.1:2882590-3182590 GCF_022539595.1 Amphiprion ocellaris | reverse complement strand
CTGTCTGCCTGCCTGCCTGTCTGTCTGTCTGCCTGCCTACCTCAGTCTGTCTGTCTCAGCTCTCCGAGTCTCTCTGGGTGACAAATAATGGCGAAGGCGAGAGGGAAAACGTTTTAAAAACTTTTTTTTTTTTTTTTTTTTGAAATTGTGTGTCTCCTAGCTCAGAGTGGGACAGGCTGAGCGTTGTGTGCCATTCTTCCAAGTCTATTTTAACCCTCACCACAGGAAACGCAGGAGCTGATCCAAGTTCAAAGTCACGGCTGCCGACCCTATAAGAAGTTCTTTATTTCTCTGGAAAACCACAGAAAAAAAAAAAACCTTCCCCAGATAGGGTGAAAAAACAAAATTTAGAGGAAGAAAAAAATCAATCGGGAAGAGGCACATGGTTGCGGGTTTTCCTTCTGCTTGGGAGAAGAAGAGGGGTCCAGCCTATTGAAAAAATCCCCAAAGACCAAGTATTTCAACAGGTTTTCAGAAGCACACATTGAGACGTGGCCCTGCAGATGTAACAATTAAATCGCTTGAAATATGCACTGCTCAGAGTGTGATCTGAAGTTGGAGCTGACAGGAGAAGAAATCTCAATAAAATCAACAGTCTTGATCACAGAAGGGCGCTCACGGCTGCGTATTCTAATGGGTGCCAAAGGCGTATTTCTTCCCCTGTGTTATCTGACAGTATCAATATGTTGACACACTGGAAGGTTACTTGTGTGGCTTCCGTGACCTTGTGTTTCATGGATGTTTGACCTATGACCCGTTAAGACCACATATGTTGCCCCCTTGACTCCTTTTGGTAAAATAACCCTGTTTATGACAAAGCGTCTTTGTTTTAAAGAGAGAGAGGGAGAGAGAGAGAGAGAGAGGTTCAAGACGCCCCCGCTTCTCTCTGAGGCATCGACAGTTTTTGGGGGGGTAATGTGGAAACTATATGTCAATAAAAATTAACCCATTCTTTCAGGAAACTCCATTCTGGTTTTTTTTTTTTAAAATTTCAAAATAAAATAGATAAAGTGGTAATTGAATGATATTTACAAATTGTTGGTATTTTAATCATCAAAATTCTATATTTTGGTGTTAAATTTGCCCGTGTATCAATTAGCTGCAATTTACCGTGTTGCTTTAATTTACTGTGTATGAAACAGGGGCCCCTCCTAAACAAATCATAAACAATGCACCCACCGCTCCTTCTGGGTTTTTTATGAGGCTTCCAGGAGCTCTTTTTGGAGCTGGGCATAATTTATTTTTTATATATTTATTTATTTAACGACACACACACACACACACACACACACACACACACACACACACACACACACACACATAGGTGGTCATGGGTGATATATTTTTAGAGACCTAAAAATTGTAATAATAGTATAAACATGAGCCAGAGTCATTGTCCAAATTAAATAAAATGGTCACCTGCTAATAAACATCACCCTAACATGAATTCATATGCGTTTTATTTTTTATTCTATGTAATTCTGCAACACCCCATTTGTAAATAATAAAAATTCTTAAAGTGAAGCCTTCACCTCAGTTGCTGATGATGAAGTTCATAAATCAGTTTCAATGGGAACATGATGCGCACCTGCCCCATGATCTGGAGCTCTCCTTTCTAACAGAATGAAAATCAATAAGAAAACTTCACGAGGGAGGATCAGTGCGCCACTGGTTCAATGTCTGAAGTTGCACGTACATTTTATTTATTTTTCAGGTTCCAAAAACCTGCGAGTTGCTTATTTGTAGTTTTTTGTTTTTTTAGGCGACTTCCCCCCAGTTCGATTGGAAACATGAATTAAGACATGTCAGTAACTGTTCCACGTACTGCTGTCAACAGGGGCATGATCTGTCAGTGAAGTGAACTAAATGCAGTTTAAGTGTCTGCCAAGCCAGGTTAGAAGCAAGACGAGGGGAAAAAGCTGGTGAATAATGGTTTGTTGGTGTGCAAAAAGAAAAAAAATAACACCTTTGAAGGTGCTGCCAAGACAGTCACTGAAATAAAATGTCAAGCTGATTTAATTTACTGCTGAACCTTCACACCTCAAGAAAAGGTCTGCTTTAACTTCTCATAGAATAAAACCGCAACTTAAATTATATTAAGTGATTTTTTTTAAACGGGGAAGTTTGAAAAAATAAAGTGAACAAATCAAGTTTTAAGAGATTTTTGCTGGTTTTCCTACCTTCAGCATTATAGAAGAATGACAGCCTGCACTATTAAAACTTAATTTAATGCTTCTTTAAATTTAACTGCGATAGCCAAATTATTTGTAATCGCCATATGGAGAAAAAGAATCATATCCACAGAATACTGAGCAATAAACTGCTGCTGAGAGCAAAGGGTTAAAACTAACAACACCTAAATCCAGGGAAAAGATATTCTTCTGATGTCTGCGTTTTATTGATTTACCTTGAACTGTATTTTACTTATTTATTTTAATGTGGAAATGTCTGCTCACATGTGCCCTTGGCATTTTTTATTTTCTTGACAGTTCATATTACGTCTTGAAAAAAAGCTTCGTGTTTTCGAAGCCATTCTTTTTAACCCCTAAAAAAGCCTAATTGAATTAACTTTGCGCCACTGCCGTCTTCTTGTTTTTACGCATGAACGTGTCTTGAACACCAGCTACAGAAATCCACCAGCAGCTGGCTTGTTTTCCTTTTCTCTTAATTATTATTTATTTTTTATGACAAAAAAAATCATGTCCATACAGAGACATTTGGTCAAAACCAAAACACGGATAAACTAAGCTGCACTTGTCACAAAAACTGATATTTCGGTCATCCACATGCAGCAGCACCAGTAAACATGGAGCCGCACAAACAGATCTGCTGGTAACTTTGTGAGTACAACTTTTTGGAGTCAACAGCGATAAAGAGAGTGAGGGGGCGGAACCCTGCTGAGCCCCTGCGCTGAACGACAGCCAATCGCTTCGTTCTCCTAACTGCCAGTCACCGAAATCCGTCCAATACCCGCAGTGCCATTTCTAAACTGTATTCCCCACTGTGTCCTCCAACTGTTGTATGTTCTGCCAATCGCTTGAGGACAGAGTGGGAAAAGGAGCAAGCAGAGTTAGAAGCCGGACAAAAGAACTTATAGACCCCTTATATACATATTTTCCTCATGTTTTAGAGAGCGTGGTGTGGTGAAAAACAATTGCGGTGAGTGCGGATGGACTTGTCAGTGTAGATATGGAGCCCCCTTTAAGCAAGAGGAATCCGGCGATAAGATTAGCGGATTTGGCAGCGACTCAACCCCTTCCTCATCAGAATATGACAGGCTTCCCGGGGCTAGGGGGGCATCACCCTCTCTCCCACCATGCCCACCTCCACCCTGGGGAGCTGGGCAACGACCCCGGAGTGGCACTCACTCCATTTGGACCAGAGCACATGGCACAGACAAATGCTCTCAAACTTAGCCCATCTCAGCACATTCAGAGCCATCCCGAAGCCCAGACCGCGGCATCTTTCACTTCTGCTCAGACCACAGTTGGTTTCCCCGTGGCTCACCCCCACTCAGGCTACTCAAGCAGCAGGGACTTCATCCTCAGGAGAGAACTCTCAGCCTCTGCTATGCATGCACTTGGCGACCAGCATAGTTCCGCCTCCTCCCCTCATCACCATGGCATGTTCATCTCCCCAACAGGTGCTTATGGGCACACGGAAAGTGGGGCCCATTCACTTTTCACTGGACTTCACGACCAGGCGTCCCCAGGTGCCCATCACCATGCCCTCAATGGGCAGATGCGCCTGGGTATACCGGGGGACATCTACGGCAGGCCAGAGCACTTCGGGCACAGGCCAGAGCACTATGGACCGTCTTCTCTCCACAGCTACAACTCCATGAACCTCAATGTGAACATCGCTTCTGCTCCTCACGGAGCCGCGGGGGCGTTTTTAAGATACATGCGGCAGCCCATAAAGCAAGAGCTAATCTGCAAATGGATTGACCAGGAGCAAAGTCAGAAAAAGCCCTGCTCGAAAACTTACAGCACCATGCACGAACTGGTCAACCACGTCACGGTGGAGCATGTCGGGGGACCGGAGCAGAGCAGCCACGTCTGCTTTTGGGAAGAATGTCCGCGGGAAGGAAAGGCGTTCAAAGCGAAGTACAAACTGATAAATCACATCCGAGTTCATACGGGAGAAAAGCCCTTCCCGTGTCCGTTCCCTGGATGCGGAAAAGTGTTCGCTCGATCGGAGAACCTCAAGATTCACAAGAGAACTCACACAGGTCAGTACTTCTAATTGTCTCAAACTCGCACCGCGCAGTCTTAAAAACATCGCTTGTTCTCAGGGTATTAGACTACATCCGACGCGACCTTGATTTACTATTCACATCCTAAACAGACAGACAGAGCCGCCGTGCGTAATTGCGCACAGAGGCGAGAGAAAAACTTTTTTATTCAGTCACGCATTCGCACAGCGCGTTAACGTGTTTCATTTCCTTTCTTAAATATAAACTTTTCTCCTTTACTCGCCGAGACGCCCGCAGTAGGCGTGAAAGGATCAGGGCATATGATTTGTAAAACGTGCTTACGTACGTGCAGCACAGCGCTGGAACACGCGTAAATGTAATTGTCTCCAGGCGCAGGACGTTCACGCAAAAGCACGGTTTATACATCGACGAGTCCATCACATGATGCATGATGTCTAAACAAAAACATATGTATTAGGTTGAGACACTGATTTCCTGCTGACCACAGGGAGAATCAGCTATATGATGCAGCCTCTGTGCTGCTGGCTGCAAAGAAATCTAATCTATCCGGATATACTGTCGAGCAAAACAACTGCAGCATGATAAAACGTCCGTCAGAGCTGCTTTGTGCTTAAACCTCCAGACAGTGACTGTTAATAACAGACTGACTTTCCAGTACGTTTGATTCTCATATGTGAGAGCTACTTTTGTCATCATTACATAGCTCAAGAATCTATTTTGGCCAAAAAAATTAGCTTAAATTTGGCTTTTTGCTACCAGTATAGACAGGCCTCTCCGTATTATTGCATCATGTAAAATCCCCTGGGAAACAAATAAATAATTTATCAAATAAATAAATAAAATCCGAGTTGCATGGTCATTTTAGTTAGAAATGTTACATTTGGAGGCTTTATTGTCACCCTTATATGTATGCAGGATTTAAAAAAAATAAAAAAGCTGCGTGTTTCCATTTTAATATGACAGTGATTGTGTGTGTGTGTGTGTGTGTGTGTGTGTGAAGAGTTATAACTAGAGTCGACTAGGGTACATAAACATCTCCTGGTGGTCTCCTGAGTGCCCCCCTTTCCACCCACATCCACACACATACATGTAAACCACAAGGCCTAAAGGCATGTTACACGTGTTCACACAGGAATATGCTTTGGACTAGTGGGTGTGGGGTGGAGGGGTGTAGTGGATGTTTAGTGAATAAGCTTTGGAGAGGAGGAAGCCCCAGAGGAGTGACTGCTACACTAATGAGATAGTTTTTTTTTTTTTGCCTGTATTTATTTGAAGGTGGTATGTTGACAAGCACGACTGAGGTTTATGAATTCTTAAAACTGCAAATACACTAAATGCGGCTGAAACGTGACAGCTTCCAGGACTGGAACATGATCCCACATGACTGACTCTATCTGCTTCTCGTTTATTTAAGGGGAGAAGCCTTTCAAGTGCGAGTTCGACGGCTGCGACAGAAAATTCGCCAACAGCAGCGACAGGAAGAAGCACTCTCACGTCCACACCAGCGACAAGCCTTACTACTGCAAAGTGCGCGGCTGTGACAAGTCCTACACGCACCCGAGCTCGCTACGGAAACACATGAAGGTGCACTGCAAGTCCCCGCCGCCCCCTTCCACCAACGTCACCTACATCTCCTCCACGAACCCCCTCGGGGACCCTCTGTCGCCCAACTCTGAACCGCACAGGAACCGCTCGGCGAACCTCTCCCCTCAGGTCACCAACCTCAACGAGTGGTACGTGTGCCAGGGGAGCGCAGGGCCCAACCACCTCCACACCCCCTCCAGCGACGTCCCCACGTCGGACTCGGACGACGAGGACTCTTTCAGAAATTCAGACCCAAGGACGATGCTCTGATGCCCCTTTTTACAACCACGTGACTGTCCAACTTTGCCATCTAGTCGACCCATTATTAAAAACAAAACAAAAAAAAAAAAGTGTGTAGATCCATGCTGGCCCGTGCGTTTGGGATACTGATCAGTTTATTTTTTAATTTTAATTTTGCTGTTGTCACTCAAACTACTGTGCAAATTAAAAAAAAAAAATCACATTAATTGTGGACGCAATGGGAGCTTAATTATAAGAGAAAGAAAATTCTCTTAGGTGACCCCTGACCTTTAGCTACAGTCTAAATCATACCTGCCAAATACACAGTTTCAGATTAGATCTGACTTTGAAAATCGGTTTAAAAGAACCAAAAATCTTAACATGATCCACATTTCATTTGCAAAATAAATTCCTACAAGATTAATATGCAGAGTTTAATTAACTGCATGTCTTAAGACTCAACTGGTGTGCTGAAATCTTCCCCTTGGCCTCCCATCCTCCTCTTGCAGTTAGTAACTACACTGCAATCAATCACTGTCATGTTATGGAGATTTAAAGGGGGATAAAGGTACTATGTGTGACCCCACAAGTGGCCACAAATAGTTAGTGGACAAAATCTACAGGCTAGAGATGAGACTTTTTGTATTCTTACATGTGATTTCTTTAAAATGTGGTACAAACTTTGAAAAACCAATAAGGAAAAAAAAGAGGAGGCAAACATCCGAGTGTCTTAAGGGTTCTCATTTCCTTTTTTCAGATTTATACAATACATGTGTTTGGATGAAATTTTGTAATATTTAAGAACTATTTAAGACTATATTTTATGCAAAATACACAAGTGTAATGCTTGTTAAAGAGTCCAGTAAGTCCCTTGAGACCCTAAATGTCTACACTGACAGGCTTTGGCCCTGTAGGATTTGTATATATGTAATTGTAACTGATGCTTGTGAATGTTGTGTAGTTTTAATTACGAAAAAAAATGTTGTTTTGTACATTGTAATTTATTTGCTGGTATCAATGTTTTACTGGAATTACAGAAACACCAAAGAATAATAATATCAGTTTTGGTGATGTGTAGTACCCTGCTGATGGTTTTATTTTTTTCTTCAAAATTATGTTTCACTTTTTTTTTCCTGGTTTTGGTTCACTTTTTATTTTTATTTGTGCTCTTGTAAAAGAAGAAAACATTTACTTGAATAGGCTGTGTAATGTGAAAAGTCCCTTTCTCGCATGCCTTTTTGTAGTAATCTGTCTTTCATATTGAGGTGCATGGTGCCATTGGACATAATGGATAAAAAAGAACAAAAACAAAAAAAGAAGAGAGATGAATCAGCTATGATTGTGCAGACCCTTGATGTTCAAGATTTAATTTACAACATAACAGTCATGCTAAAAAAAAGTAATAATAAAAAAATACCAGGACATATACAGTAAATAATTAACAAGTGTCAAATTATTATTATTATTATTTATGAGTGTATTTGATTAAGTGAGGCAATTAGAAAATTTACAGCCTATAACTGGACTGTTCATTTAGCTGGTGATTGTGAGATTTATACTTTTTTTGTACAATGTATTAAGGAAGCTTTCCTCTTTAAATAATTAACATTTTTAATATGAACTGTAAAGAAAGCATCAGTGTCAAAGGGAAACGTTGAAGCAGCTCTGTTCATTTACTCTCCTGACATTTCTATAAAATATCCACAGCTCTCAGAAACAGGCCTAACGGGCCAAGGAGGCTGGTATAAACTAATCACTGAGCTAATGGGAAAACTTATAGCCCCCTTATGGCGCAACCTCTGAAAGGCGCGACCAGCACAAAGCAGCCGAGGCATGAATCATTCATGGGAAAAATAAAAGATAAAAAGATATCTGACAATAAGCAAAGCCTTGTATAGAGTGTATAAAACAAGTTCCCCCACTTATTTCCTCCATTAAAACGCACAATCTCACTTTCAAAGAGTTGCCTGTCCAGTCCATAGAATTAAAATTGACCAACGCCAGTTCTGCACCACTTCAAAGAGCTGCAGCTCCTGAGAGGAAGGCCTGGCTGCTTTGACAGTCTTCATGGTGCGTTAGGATTTCTATGGCAATTGGGCAGTGAGACGCTCAAGATTTGAACATGTTCGGATGAAAAACTCAAAATGCCACTAAATGAACGATAATCAAAGCAGAGGATGCACCTTGTCCACAAAAAATACGCGTTTTTAGCACGAATACGCGGTGGGCAGGTAGCTGGCTTCATCCTCCACACAGGCTGCTTATTGCTGAACGAAGTCAAAAACAAAAAAGAAGCATGTACCAAATGACAAAAAAAAAAAAATATTCAATTAAGACACCTGGCTCAGATCAACCTGGAGAATCTGGACACAGTGGCACCAAAACTGCTCACACGAAATCAGCAAATATTAACCACCATTTACAGTCCAAGAAAAGCAGCACAGTGACGCATTAATAAAAAGCAACATCTGCAAGTTCTATTACAGGATCTTTACCAAATGTACAGCTGCCCTCTCATGATTTAAAAAAAAAAAAAACACTTTATCTCCTGCTTCATTCACTCGTGGGCCTCCTGTGTGTTTTGTGCGTGGACTTTTAAAGGGCTAAAAGGGGCCAGAAGAGGAGCGTACTTTGTAGGTTCTGTTT
The DNA here is from genome assembly GCF_022539595.1 of Amphiprion ocellaris. NCBI lineage: Eukaryota > Metazoa > Chordata > Actinopteri > Pomacentridae > Amphiprion > Amphiprion ocellaris. The sequence goes on along the minus strand of NC_072776.1, from coordinate 3,173,904 downwards.
GGAAACAAACGCTCAATGAATGTTCCAAAATAAACACGGTGAAAAATAACCAGAGACAGTTCCTTCGGCATTAAAAAGGAGGGAGACTTAATAAAAAGGAGTGAAGCAGTCACCCTTCAGTGAGAAACGCTTTGAAGTAGAACTTATTATCTGAGGAATACTTTTTGGTTGTCCTAACGACGCTGCTGAATGGGAAAGGCGCTCCTTTGTCAGCGATTTGTTCTCCTTTAGTGGGATGTCCGTGGAAATCACTTACATGGGCCACCTTAACATACTGCCTGCAAATCAGTAACTGGCAGAGTCAGACATGCAGACGCCACTTTAGGGAGGACAAAGCGAAAAGTCGCAGTGAGAACGCTGCTGCTTCTCAATTGCGCCCTTTAAAGGGGTTGAGCGATAATTTCTCAGACGAGCGTAGAACCAAAACAAATGCCGCCTTGTCAGACTTTACAAGCATTATCCATCTCCTGAATACCGTTGGCACAATGCGCACGAAAATTGCATGTGTGAAGTGATCATTTTGGGCACAAAAGTTAAGAGTGTCCGCTCCAGAACGCAGGTCATTTGATCCGAGCACCTGCGCCTTGGAAACGGCAAGTGTGCCTGGCTCACCTTTTTTTTTTCTTTCTTTCTGTGGATTTAGAGGAGAGGGAGGGGAAAAGTAGAAAAAAAAGTGAAGAAACAATTCCATACTTCTATTTTATAATATAAATTAACTGTGATTGAATTTACTTTAGATGTTTTTGGAAAGCAGGTGTGGAGACGCAGGCAGCACCTCTTCACACCCCCACCCTCAGCCAGAAAACACAACCAGCAGAACAGCAGCACCTTGTGACAGCTTTGGCCCCGTTTTTGCTCAGCTCCAAAATTAAATCCCACATCTCCTGCTCCCAAAGGTGACAAGTGAATACGAAGAAGAGAGGGACAAAGTGAAATGCAGATCCATGGAAATAAAATAGGAGCAGTGAGCGTGCGTAAATCAAACTGACACGTAGAAAACCTGATGGTATTTTATAGTAAATCATTTATGTGATACATTCATATCCATTTAGTAACGTTAAAGGACTATTTAATACCTGCTCAACTCAAATAAACACCCTGTAATAAATAACTGTCAGTTGTTTAATGCTGGGTAATTAAGAATTTAAGGAACTCTAGATTTTGATGCAATTTTTCCACTTTACTTCTGTATAAATTAGGCTACAAGCAAAACAAGAGCTTTAATTTGATAACTAAAATTTTTTTTCAGCATAAAGCCTCGTATTGATGGGATCTGATGTTTTAAACTCATAACTAGGACATTCAGTGTCCCAACACTCCACATTAAAGCGTGCCTGCGTCAGAATTACACCTGTGCGTCTATACAAACTTTCTCAATGTGTCACATTTTTCCTTTTATCTCACAAACACTCCGGTTTGATGGCCACATATTTGCTATCCAGGCGTTTTGACAACTTTTTTTTTTTTTTTAAAGCTCTCTACCTGGTTAACTATCTTAAGTTTCAAGTCAGAAAACAAACAGCCCAGTTGCTGTTACGTCTCTCCTCCCGGTTAACTGGAGACTCGAAACTCCATGACTTCTCCTTCGAAGCTGATTTTTTTTTCTCCTTTTTCTTCCAGCCGAGCAAAGCTCAGCTTTTATTCTGCTCTGGAGAACAGTCAGTGTAGTTTTTTCTACAGTACACGCACTTCCAACCTGCAGGGGACACGTCAGTAGCAGGCTAAAGGAGCAACTAAAAACTTGTGCGTTTTTGGAGGAAGGATTCTGTCCTCCCTGAATTGTGGATCGTGAACGCTACGGGGGGAAACTAAACATTCTTTGTCGGGGTTTTTACACTCGGGATGTCGGACGTCTGCAGGTGGAATGTCGCTCCTCTCCTGCCCAACTTCAGCAGCTGTGGTTTCACCTATTAGCCCCGATGTCTTTCCCAAAGGAGTGCGGGAGTTAAACATCTGACAATGAGCGCGCCGGGGGGTTACTCAACTGACCTGTACTTGGTTTTAGTTTCATAGGAACTTCATTAAATCAATTACCCAGTGAGCACATCATCATTTTTGTATTTTTTATTAACAAAAAATGTATTTCTCTCTCTCTCTCTCTCTCTTCTACTGTTTGGCATATTCTGCAGAGCAACCTGAAGGCATAATTCCCTTCAGGTTGCAGGTTGTACCATTAAATATAATCAGAACCTGAGTAGTGCTCTGAGTGCTGTGAAAGAAATTGCTTCATTCTTCTCTGACATTTAGACTCTGTCCTTTGCAGCTCCCTTCCAACTTTCCAGCTAAGTGGCACCAAGAATACCAGCAGTCACAACAGCTTATCATTGGTCCTCTGTTTTCATCAATTAATTTAAAAAGGGCCTTATTAGAACGTTTCAAAGCCAAACATGTTGCTACAAAAACACGAACACTCAGTAATCATCCTGCAATTAATTTGTGTTTTCGGTGTCAGAAAAAGGAAAAAGAAAAGGTAAAAGAGGGCAGAGAAAGTAAAATGAACACTAACATGTTTAAAATTACAAGAACAAGTGCCATGAGGCATTTCTATCATTTAAGTACAGTAGCTGTCTAAATAATTGCAATCTTAGACATAAAATTTGTGTTTAAATCAATTCAAAAATACCAATTATGTGTGGTATATTGTCAACACAAATGTAAAAAGTAATTTTTATTGAAATGCATAAAAAAGAAGCCTCTCTATGTTTTATAATCACTGCATTTTCTTCTTTACTTTGTGCTATAAAAAGCAGATCATCTCTGACATGAAAGATCATTGCAACACCAGTCGAGGCATAATTATAACATTTTAACTAAATCTTTTCAGGGACTGAGGTTACTTAACTGATTTCCTACGTTGTCACATGCATCATGGCTACTTTGCAGTCGTGCACTGCTATTTTGGAAGAGCGTGATACATCACTCAGAAACTGACATAATATCTGGTGGCTCAGTAACATCTGTGGGGGTAGAGACTTGGTGCTGGTCCAAAAGCCCCATCCCAGGACTGGGAGCCACTCCAAGGCAGTAGGTGAGGAGAGCAAGGTCGTCCACGGACAACCGCATGAGCCAGGCCCTGCTACCTGGCCCTCATATAGCCCACCGGCCAGAAAGTAGAAACTAAAGTGCAGATAAGCGTGAGCATGCTGCCCCAGTAGCCTCTTATTGAATGACAGGGCTTTCCTAAAAGCCTCTAAATGCAGGATGTAGGCTTCAGCGTACTTGGAAAGTACGGATGAGCGGGTGGAGGGAAAATGATGAACTATATACTCAATCAAAGGGAACCAGATGGACTTTTTAGTGAAGGATATTTTTGATTCGTGCTCGGGGATGATAGTGCTTACAGCATACTAGATGAAACTAAAAGAAACAGCTTCATCTCTGGCACATGAAGAGCATCATGTGTGACTTTAGTATGTTGTAGTTAGAAGCACGTTTTAGAAGAAATAAATAAAATTTGGGCTGATTTGACCACCGAACGGCACACTACAGCCAGCCTTGTACGTGTTGTTGTTGAGGATGTGCTTCCACTTCTACACTGACCTGGGGCAAACAGGCATTTGAGGCCTCTTTTCAAATAAAAGATTACTTTCACCACCACAATCCCTGCTAATCAAATTTAAATCCACGTATCTCTCTTCCTTTGTATCTTTACGTTGCTTAAAACTTATCTATGATTGATGGAGATGATTTCAGAAGCGTAGTGCCAGTCCACCAGTTTTATTCCACCCTCTCCATTGTGGGCTGAGATTGGTATCAGGATCAGATTTGTGCAGAACTATCATGCCTGCAACATCAGACAGCTGGCCCTGAATGCATTTGGTTTTATTGCAGAAAAGGTCAGCATTTAGAGAGGGGGAAATCACTCTATCGCAGCTGGGGAGAGGCGAGAAGGGGCATCCTTGGAAATGAGAGGAGGAGGAAAGAAGGAGGGTTGTGTCCAGATAAGGAGACACGGAACATGAGAAACTCTGGACACAGTCCCATTAATAAAAAGAAAGACAAGGAGCGATCTGTGCCAAGAACAGATAAGACTCCTGCTCCCAACATCTGAGTTTCTCGAGCCACTGTAGCTTCATCGTGGGCGAACTGGTGAAGTTGGTTACCAATCATCCTGAGCTTCTAGGCTCACTGTAGGAGCTCTAATCCATCGTGATAAGCCAGTGCAGCAGCAGCAAAGCATCCAGTGTGGAGCCACCACTGCCTCCTCGACCATGCAGTGCCAGGACCTCCCTCTGGCTTCATGGAGATGTCTGCATGGATCCCCAAACATCACAAGGTCTCACACCCATTCTCTTTAGACAGACCTGGGTTTGGCAGAGACAGATATGGCTATGACTGGTGCAGAAGAAAATGTGGCGTCTTGATGTTTCCAACTGACCAGGGGATAAGCCAGAAAGGAAATATGGCTGGATAGGCAATGAGATTGAGATATGGGGGTCTCCATCTGACCCGGGGGCTTCAAAGAGATCTTGGTTTTCGTCTGTTGAGGCCCCAGATGAGGCTTAAGACATGAACGACTGAATACCAAGATGACCTATGGTATTAATGGTGTCCAAGAAGCAGCCCCGGCAGCTCTCCATGCACTATAGCCTTTCCACTTTGCTTTGTATGGTGGCGTCGATGTTTAGCTTTAAGAAATTCAGTTTAAGAATGAAACCACAACCCCCTCAGTCTCATCTAAGGACATTAACGGCGCACTTAGTGGCTCTTCTACTTGCTGTGAAGATACTGATGACAGCCATAATGTGTCTGGTTGTCCCACAGGACACTTAGCTGTGGACTGTCCCAATCACAAGACTAATTGTATAATTAGGCCAGCTCCATTGGGGACGGGAACCTTTTGGCCCTTTGCAGACACTTGCCATGGTAAATGACAGTATATCTCACAAACCATCAAAGCTTATCCATCTTAGTGACACAAACCTTGAGAGATGGTGATATTTTATTAACATGACTGATAGTTCAGCAAAAAAAAAAATCAACCTGTAACTCTCACAGTGGGTTTATTTTAATCACATAATGTGTTATAATTATCCAGTGTTTACATGCATGACTTATTGTAGAGTTTTATAGGAGGCACTGGTTTCCCTCTGGACTGTGAGAAGGCCAGATTATGTATTCATCACTTCAGTGGGAAGCTGCAGAGTGGTGCTTTTCCATCAGAAGTGAATTGGTCCTGAGGAGAATGCAAAGCCCCCTCCTCCTCTTCCTCCTTCCTTTCCCTCGTACAGACCAGAACAGTCCTTATTTCCCTACTTACAGCCCCTCCTTAGATTTTCAGCATCGCCATGCACATCATTATCGTTGTCAAAAAAAGTTGCGCGCAGAGTCTGAACTCTCGCTTGTGGCAGGCGCTGCGTGCCCCCGGGGGGAGGGAGGGGAGAAAGGGGGTGACGCGCAGGTGTCGAGCGCTTCAATTCTGACCGGCCGTGGCGAGGTTAGGCCACTTCTCCATCCAGGAGGGCCCCCATAGGTGCCCTCATTAAGCGGGCCCCTGTAGCACGGAGCGGCGTGCGCATGAGGAGAAGAGGTGCGACTCCTTCCACTGGAAACGTAGCCCCGCTCACCTGGCCTCTGTCTGTCTGTCACAGCTCCTATAGGGAAAACTCCCAATATGAATTCTAATAAGCATAATAACAAGCTGGAAAAAGCGGAATGGTATTGTAATGGCGCGTTATTAGGGCATCAATTTCCGCGACACCTCTGAGATGTCATATAAAAAAAGCGCAATAAACTGACTCATCACTTAGAGAAAAAAAGTGAGCTGCAGCTGATCCAGCTTTTTATTCTGGTATGATTTGAATGCAACAAAATCCGCTCCAATTGAACTTTAATTTTTAATTTCTAATGTATGAATCGTTGCGCAATCGGTCGCATATCCCCTCATTAGATTTTATGACGCGCGTCTGAACAAGTGCGTTAAACGAATGAAGTTTCTTCAAACTTCCACCCGCTGCACACTGTGACCGAGATTCAAAGGGCAAGTGGTGCTTCATTAACCGTATCCCCATTTACTTTAGATCCCCCCTGAGTCTCAGAGAGAGCGGATTAATGTCAATTACCTGTCATTTTGCAACACCTACAATGTGTTATTCCGGCTTGTGCATAATGGAATCATGCCGCATTTTTCTCCAAGAAAAAAAAAAGATCAGAATTTAAAGTGAAAAAACCTCTTCAAGCAAGTTGGAATTTAAATTTCGTTCATTTTAAGATCTTTAATGGCTATTTGTATTGTTTTTATTAAAGCTGCTCTCTAAGTTTCCGCCTCCAGATGATGCGTCTCACTGGAGAGAAAATGTACATTTATCCCAGAAGTTGCATCTCATGAAGGTTACAAGTTGGAGGAAAAAAGAAAAAGGGCTGAATGTTGTCTGTCAATTTTTATCACAATCCTTAATCTGCTTAAACAAAAGACTAATTAGGTGCACTTTAAATGTCTATAAATGTTTCCTAAATCCCAATTAGTAGCCTGTTTGGATTACAACAACTTCTAACCCATTTAACAAGACGTTTCTTACATATATTCGTTTTGTTTCTAATCTTCTCTGCTACAAACTAATAACTGCCACCAGCTCAGCAAACGTGATTCCCCCTTAAAGAGCTGCATTAAAAGGAGCTGCTATGCGTGATGACCGTAGTGAACAAAAAGCCACAGTAATGGACAAAGAAAACAACCATCCAGCTCGAGGACCAATGAGGGGTTTCTTTCACTTTTCAATCACTTCTAGTCGTGCCCGGGATTAAGCGAGGGCTCTTGACTCTCTCTTTCACACAAAACCAAGAGTGCTTGTCAGCAACTTGAAGGGAAAAAAGAGGAGAATAATACGTGAGTCCAGGGTTATCGTGTTTAATTGGATTAGGTGGTGTCATGTTGAAGTCCGGAGCATGACAAACAAGAGATAGACGCAGCTAAATGCAGCATTATCCCCCTAAAAGCTTCACTAAAACAAATAAACTAGTTTTAAAAATCTATTTTATCTGCTTGTGTTTTTTTTGTATTATTTATTTAGAATTTCTTGGTAGATATCTCGTTCCTAGAGAGAGTACATGTTTTGGTGTCCCTTCCACAAAATGAAGTGAAACACGCTGAGGCTAAGAACTGTGGCACCGGAGAGCTTTATATTGTCGGGGATTGTGTTGTTCGGCTGTGCGCTGCGCTCATCTGTGCGTCAAGCAGCGGCGGCAATAACAAGGTGCGCACAGCTGTGTGTGCAGGTGCGCGGCCTCCACCTGCTCAACGGCATAGAGAGAGAAAAAGGAGAGAGGAGAGGGGGAGGAAGGAGGGGGAGGCCGGCGCGAATAATAAAAAAAAAAAGCTTGATTTTTTTTCGTTTGTGCAGAGAAATGGGGAATTATATCTCCGGATTTGGTGCGTTGGGGCGTTTATGGAGCTTTAAATGTGCCAAAGAGTTGATAAAACTCAACTCAACAGCGGAGTAAACGTTGATGCAAGTTGGCAGGAATTTAATATTTGGTTTGAAACTTTGAATTCTGGAGCCTGCTGGTGGACACACTGTTTTACGCGCAATTTTTGCGGTTCTAAATGTTCCAGCAGTCACCTGATGTTTTGCACCGTTTCGGCTCTATGGTTCGATGAAGCCACTGTAAAAGCGTTTCTAGAGGATGCTCACATATTGACATCACGCAGGTAAACAGTTTGGAACAAAGAAAAGCAGAATCACAGGGGAAGGTGCGCATCAGTACCAATATACGCATCAGATTTTTTTCCCTTTTTGCCAGAAAAGTTAGGATGGTGTTTGGCAAAAATATTTTTACGTCAGAATTCTATTTGTGAGAATTTTCATCGGGACAGAAATGTGTCATTTTGGTATTGTTGGAGTCAGGTGTCAGATTTGATTCCTGTTCTCCGTCTGAACTGTTGGTTTTATGAAGTGCTGTTGCTTCTTTGCGCCCATAAACTGTCTGCGTCGGTCACGTAAACTTTCTATTGGTCTGTCTACTCTGGAGACAACAAAGAAAAACAAACAAGAATCAGGAAAAAAATATTTCCAGTCTCAGTAGGGAAGCTACAGGTCCATCGGTTAATACAAGTGGGGACGTTATCGAATATGTGCGTAAAATGCAAGGAATATGTGCCAAAAGCGCAGCGAGATCTGCAACAGAAGTGATACAAATTAACAGTGATAATTTTAAATAAACATACTGACAAGACATGGCAGCTTCTTGTTTGCGCACAAACCGTAAAATATGAACAGCCTCTTGATTATCCACATTAAATCTAAAAAATAATGAACTCTGGCTGCAGTGAAGTTGAAGGAAACTTAAAACAGTCAAAGTCTGGCGACAGATGGACACTAGAGGTAGAAAAAAAACACGGAAAAGTTGCAGAGACTTTTTGTGCCTCTGTAACGAGTCTCATTACCATGCCATCCCTCCTCACCCTCCTCCCCCGACACCCTTCCTCCTCACTCCTGGCAACAGCAGACAAAGCGGACGGTTTTTTTTAGTGGTCTCCGTCGGGGCGGTCAAGCCTTTGATCTGGGCCCGTTAAGAAGAAGTGAGTCTAAAAAGGGGGAGTCAGGCCGAGAGGAGGGCTGTGGAGGAAGGTAAAGTCACCTAGAGATATTCTCACCTTCCTTTACGATAAAAGATTTGGACTAGAATTTAACCGCAGCTGAGCATGTCTCTTAATGAGGATCTGAGATGTCAAGCTGAGGTTTGCTTGATTTCTGTTAATAAACTGCAATATTTTCCTTTACCAACAGCAGATCATATTAGCTGAACGGTTAAACGCGCACTGGGCAGCCTGGATTTCGAGGGAAACCCAAAAGAAAGGACGGTGAGGGCCTTCAGGGGCCTGGACAACTTTGGTAAACAGACACCTCCCCCTGGCCATCACCTTTAGGAGAGATGTAGAGCAGGTGAGATGCAGCTGCTGCACAAAAATGTAGCCATTAAGGATTAAATATTCTCCAAAGTTCAACAGAAAAGTTAGAAAAAAAAAATCACCAATCAGAACAAAATTAACTATAAGCTAGATTCATTTAAATTCTATATTTTGAAAAGCGTTTTAAGCTCTACGTCCTGTTTGGGTGTTCAGACGCACTGCATCCAGAAAGACTGTCACGATGGGGGAAAAAGTAGAAAAGTTGGGCGTTAATATCGCTGATTGTGGTTCCTGCCTCGCCGCTTCGTCTCCTCGGACTCTCAGACAAAAGCTCTCCTCAAATGAAGTTAGTAATGGTCCACATGTGCCACATGACGGACAGGCCGCGCCGAATTTCCTATCGTACAAACGCACTGGGGAAAAACGAGGCACAACACGTCTGCAGAGGAGGAAATGAATAAAAGCTTCTGCTAAAAACTGAAAAGAAAAAACAAACCAGTGGAGGATCTCAAAATAACGTTTACCTTAAGAATAAAGTAGGAATAAATAAAAGGTGCAGTCAGGAGTCAACAGAAAATGACCTAAATAAGATAAATAAAAGTCAAGATTAAGAGATATATAAAAAATATTTATACATTTAGTCACAAATGACGTTTCAGAAAAGGTTGGATAATCAGTCGTCTTGCAGCTAAATTATTTATTTTTCAAATTCTGCAAAGCCAGAATGCTTATCTAAGAAGAAAGTAAGTTTTCTTCCTTTTTAAATTTAAGGACCTTTAATTATTTTTAAAGCAATAATTGAGAAGGAAAATAATATTTAGTTGTTTGCCTGAGGGCTGTAATTTACTAAAAAAATGAAAGAGTTCTGTCACTTTGTCAGAAGATGGCCTATTCTAGTCACTTTGAAAATTCCCTTCATTTCTATAAACAACATCCCTAAAAACTGAAACCGTGTTAATTATCTGAAACCAAACGCTTTACGTTGATCAGCTCTAAGCACGCTATATTTTCAGTCTTTTTCCCCCTCCTGATAGCTTCACACTTCTCAAACTGTGCAGCAGCCACAATAACGAGGTATTTTATTGCTTTAGAATAATCTTTTTGCAGCAATTAGTTTGTCATATATTGTCATTAGAAGTCTATTAAAACATCAAGTCATTATTTGGGCATCCCCGGGCGGGGAATTAGAATAAAACTATCTTTGCCACACGGGTCCCATTTAGATTAATGGAAAAATATGTAAAACATTTCGTTTTAATTTTCCTCTGACAGTGTTTTGCATACATGCATTTTCCCCGCCTGCGCTGTCCCTCATTATTTATGAAAGCAATCTCGACCAACACATTACCAGGCTATGAAATACTGCTCGCAGCCTAATTGATTCCCGTCACAATTTTTGTGAGGTTATAATCGTGTTAATTGTAATTTAATCTCTCAGGGAATACCGGAGAGATGTATTTAAATAAAACTGCTGCGCGAACTGGGAAGATTTTATCAGTTCCACACATAATAGAAATGTCATGTAGAATTACACAGCAGAGGCAGACAGGGAAGCATTCCTCTAATCTACAGAGATGTCACTGCAATCTTTTCTTTTCTCTCCTTCTCCCAAATGTTATTGAATTGTAAAAGTGCACAAAAAAAGAGCCAAATAATAGTTTGTTTCACCTTTTCTTTTTTGTGAGTGGGGGAGGTTGGAAACGTGGTGGGTGTGAGTGGAAATAAGAGCAGGATTACTGGGTGGAACAAAAACATGATAATATATGTGGCACATAAGCCCTCAGAGGATGTTGTGCTTTGTTAGAATATAAACTGCTCAAATAATTTCCTGATCATCCTCAGAAGAGGTGCCCCCTTTTTTCTCTCCTAGCTTTCTCTCTGCATGAAGCCCTGTGCTGCTTCCTCTGCTTTGAGATCCTCCTTCCTGTCTGTGGGGACACCTGTTGGCGGAGAACAGCTCGGAAAAAGCCAAGTTGTCTCATCAGACTGATCTCCTTCACCACTAAAAAGTCACTTTGTTAGCCTCCGTTGAATTCTTTGGCGCTTTTGTATTCACAGCCATGTCAAACTGGCTGTGAATGACTTTTTGTGGGCTTTCATGCAGCTCTACTGTACTCTGAATGGGGGCTGTCAGGGCTGTTTTAGTGACGCACCAAATGCTGAACATGTTTTAATTCAAACACAAATACAGACTAGAGCACAGGCATCTTGATTTAATTTTAATGTATAGAATCAAGCATTTAAAAAACTATGGGGTGACGCTGTCAAACCGTTAGGAAATCTCTTTATTTTTCATCTTTCTTTAACTGAATCACACAAGATTCAAAGGTGCTTCTAAATTTCCTGAATTGCAACAATATTTAGCTGCAAAAAAAACTGAACAAAAGTTGAAAAAGTCACAGTAAAGTATTTCAAAATTTGACCAAACAAACAAAAATATACATTTTAATTAAAGCAATCAGCACAGGCTACTCACAATCTAATAATAATAATAATAATAATAATAATAATAATGCAAGTTAATGATGCATCTCTACACAATCTGTGTCATCCAAGTTCACCATAGCGGTCATCCATTTTGAAGATCTGCAGAGCCTCACAAAAGAGCTCTAACCCAAATAATATTTTTGAATTTACTTAATTGAAGTCGGACATAATTGCAGTTTTGTCCACCAACCTCTGGGTATAATAGTAGATTGTGGGGAAAACAAACAAACAAGCCGAATGTGTGTTCACCACAGAAAAAAAGCGAACCAGGGGTGAAAGAAATATGTGGCCAAATGCCAAAGAGACAGCTTACTGTTCGGGTCTTTGGCTGGACGCAGGAGTGGTTTCGATCTTTTTTTGTCTGGCCCGGCCTGGCACAGACACCAGCCCTGCCCCAGACACAATAGATCATACAGTAAGAGAGAGGGAGAGGGAGAGAGATTGGGTGAGGTGGGGTAGAGGAGGTATGGCGCCTTTCATTACCATGGTCACCAATGGCACTATTAACCATTCAACACCCCCCCAATTATCCTCCCATCCACAGTCAGAGAGACAAAGCCTCAGTCCTGGTCTGCTGGAGCAACATGGCCACTAATCTGTCTCATTCGAACATCACACCCACTTCACTGTCTCTGCAAGTCAGACGTGGACAAGTGCTCCACAAAGCCCCTTTGTGCTGTCATTTGTGACAAGACAACAAACTTCTTTACTGAACTCATTAAGAAGTTCATTTTTCCAGTTGCGCCGTTATTGTAAACCCAGGTCGCCTTAATGTTGCGTTAAATGAGAGACGAGTTTGAGAACGCTGCTGAAGCTTGTGAGCAATGTGTGTGTTTTGTTGTGGTTTCTGGTGCAGGTCATGGTGTGTATGATGCCACATGCCTCCTCCATCAACACACCAGCAGCCACAGAGAGATGCCTTTACTAAGCAGAATGGCACATACACAAAAAAAGCTAAATCACCAGTTTACGCACTTCCATCTGTATTTTTTTTTTCTAAGAAAGCAGGACTTTGATGTTTGTGTGTCGGGCCCTGGGTGGGGGGCTGAGGCCTGACTGGAAGACTGGGGCCCAATGAATAGATCCACAACAGCGGCTTGTGTTTGTTTACCCTTTCGCCCAGCTGCCTGGACCACGGGGATGGGAGAGCATTCATCATGACCTGGGAGAGATGGGAGGCAGGGGCACACACACTCTGGAGAATGACATGATGGTGGTACACACACTGCAGAGCATGCCAGGAAAGAAAGCCACACAGGGCAGTAATCCTTCAGCTGGTTCCAGGAGGCAAACGCCGCTGACACTCGCTTTGTGCAGAGTTTGTATTGTTGAAAATATCTGAAGATACAATCCAAGTGGGAGTTGGAACTCAGCAGCCACATCAATCAACTGGATTTAATCAAAATATTATTAAAAACATGAATTAAAACCCACAATGTCCACCGTACTTGAATGTCAGGCGGTGTGACAATAAAAAGTTTCTGAAGTGCCGTTTCCTTCTATTGAGACCTGCAACGTTTCCCCGTTTCCTTTGACCTCTCCTGTCAGGGTTTAGTTGTGTGGTTCCTCCCATTTCTTCTCCCCACTTGTGTTATTTCTGTGGCACCGCGGCAGAGAGCGTTACGATGTTCTGAGCCTGCTTCAGCGAGGGCATGTCAATCATGCTGCCGCGGAAGGTGAAAGCACCCTGAACAGGTTTGCAACACAAGAAAAGCCAAAAGAGAAGCATTAGACCAGAAGTACAGAACAAGTGCATCTGATACAGTTGTACATATTAAAAACTACGCAAAAAAAAAAAAATAAAAGTAACACCGTTAGAAAAAAATGTGGATTGATGTATCAGGTAAACTGTCTAGTAAACATGTTGGCTTTGAAAAAAAATCTCCAGGAAGAACAAGTCAAGATATTTGATTTTATGAAACGCAAGCACCTGTCAAGACAAAGGGACTAACCCTGCTCACCGTTCAGACCATTACACACACACACACACACACACACACACACACACACACACACACACACACACACACACACACACACACACACACACACACACACACACACACACACACACACACACACACACACACACACACACACACACACACACACACACACACACACACACACAGAGAGAGAGAGAAAAACACACATGCACTTGACGGCAGAGGGATGGGTAGGATATGAATCCCTCGGGCGATGCTTAGTAGGAGCAGCCCTGGCAGGGAGAAGAGGTGTGGGCAGATTGTGTATTACCTCAGCAGATAGCCCACAGAGCTCAACACACAGGATCCAACCAAGCACTAAATTAGGAACAATAATATTGTACACTTAATTGGCCTCAACTCCCCCCACTCTCCTATGTTGTCTGTGAGAGTCACCCAGGGGTGTACAGTATGTATTCTCTGGAACTACGGAGGTGTGTGAGAGGATACACAAAGGATCAGCCTGAGTATCAGAGCAGAGAAAGACCCCTGTCATCTGAGACACACAGTCAGCACGGAGATTTCACCAAGCTGGACATGGAAAATTGAGCAAATTTTGTATATATATATATATATATATATATATATATATATATATATATATATATATATATATATATATATATATATATATATATTTTTTTTTTTTTTTTTTTTTTTTTTTTTGGAGAGAAATACTTTGTAAAGTCAGTTTATTTTCTAACTGATTTCTGTAAAATACACTATTCTATTTAAGAATTAAAATGGCGTATGAAGTTGCAAATATCCTGGAAGAGATCTGAGCAAAAAACTAATTAAAAGAAAAATAAGCTTTAACTAAGAGCCTTCTGTACATTATGAATTTTCATTAAAAGTGACGTAGGCATATAAAAGAACAAACTATTAATTTCAGTAGAAATTATTTTTGCATTTGAATTGTTAGTAATTTTAAATCAAGACACTGCCATTACACAGAAATTAAAATTACTTTTTAAACTCTAGAAAAAAAATATGATTTTACCTTTGGCAGATACATTACCTTTCCCTCCTTCTGATGCTGGTCAAAAGCAGCAATGAGCTCCTTGGCCCACTGGACCCTCTCCTGACTCGGGGAGAACTCCTCCTGCACAGCTTGGATCTGCCCTGGGTGGATAACCTGCTTACCTGCACAAACACACACAAACACACACAAACACACACAAACACACACAAACACACACAAACACACACACACACACACACACACACACACACACACACACACACACACACACACACACACACACACACACACACACACACACACACACACACACACACACACACACACACACACACACACACAAAGAAAATTAAATGTGCAAATTATAACAGCAGGCTATCTGTGGCTTGAAATAAAATTAAATAGAAGAACTATTTGTGCAAAGACAAAAAAAAAACGATGCTTTTATTTTGCAAAAAACTATCAATAACACAGTTTGTTCCTTTGCATTACACGACTATAACAAGAGAAATATCGTTTTTTTAATGGAAAGTGCTGCACAAAACTGGACAGAAAAGGAGAATTGGGAAGGATTGTTGCTGGGAGGAACAAACGAGAGGCACTGAAAAGAGGAGAAGCAGGAAGTACAGGAGACTAAAATGTGCATGTGTCAGTATGTTGTATGACTCTGAGGTGAGTCAGAGGTCTAGCACCAGACCAGGGGATGCTGTGCATTAAGTCGGATATTAAGTGCCTCCTGTCTGCTTGCAGAAACTTCACTGAATGCATAGGTTGACTTTATTCTGTTACAAATGTGTACTGAATAACGAAAAAGCAGTTAGTAAGACTGGCAGAGCTTCAGCAGACACACACAGTCAGAAATATGCCTGGAAATTCACAAGAAAAATCACACACAATAGCAAAATGTACATATCACATTTCAAATCATACAGCCCAAAATTTTCATGCCTCCTTACTCCAAAAAATTCTGAACTAATCAAGAACACTTTCTCTACTGGATGACACTGACAGCGAACAACTGATACAGTAGCCTAACATGGAATTTAGGCTCTGTCTGCCACAATCCCCTCCACCTTTCTGCTCCCACTCCCTCTCAGTTAAATATGGGTGAACACCACAGACATAATCCCGTGTACATTTGCAGATCAAACTTGTAGTGATAAGTTAAGGTTATGAAACTGTCTGGTGAGAACGGCGGCTCAGCAGCAGCCAGCAGGAACTCGACACTTTAGGGCTTAGCTCTGTCGCCAACAACAAATCCTTCAAGGTGGCCGAGCGGGCGGGCTGCACTGGCAAGAAAAATTTTTTTAGCCCAGGAGTGAGTGGAGGAAAGGCGAGGAGGGGAGAAGAAGGAGGAGAGGTGAGGGCAGGAGAGAGGAAAAGGGGAGGAGAGAAACCCACTCCCTTCATCTAGCTCTGTTCACCCGAGTTAACCTCAGAAAAACACAGCAGTCACACAATCAACACACTGTAGTTAAATGCTGAAAACAATTACTTATGAGCGAGCATAATTCACAAATTGCTGTTGATAATAAACAGTCACCATAGGGGAAAGAGCACCTAATAGAAAATACATTCTGAAGCTAGCTTGTGTGTCTTTGCAAAACGCTAATGGCTGCTGATGTGTGTTCGCTTGTGTGTAGCAGAGGGACTGTAATGGCACATTTTCTGTTGAACAAACAGCCTGAGGACTCCCCATGCCATGCTGGAGATGTGAGTTTGTCTATATGTGTGTATGCTTCAGCACCCGTGCACCACCGTGTCTGCAGTGTTTAAATGGAAAAAGTAGAAATGTAATACTGTGCAACATCCTACATGTGTGTATGTGTGAGCTATACGCTGCCTTCTATCAGGAGTGAGGCAAGACGAGTGTACAGTCCCTCCTCTGCCACCTGTTTTACTTGTGGGCAGAAGACGGGAGGCTGTTTCCACACTGGAACTGGCAGGCTTAAACGTACTGTACGAGGGCGTCTCTTTGTGTCAGCGTGTGCGTGGTTGTTTAGGACGAGGGGAGAATGACGGAGGGAAGAAACAGACTGGGTGACTCAGGTGCCCTCAGTTACAACTCATTGGTTCTCCTAAAATACATCATTCAAGCCCTTCAGCCAATCCCGGCCTGCCATGTGGTGCTGACATCTCATTGGAGGATTGCTATTTAGCAAAGTGCTCTCAGGCGAATGATGGCCAGGGTCCTGGGGATGGAAGTGAAATGTGGTCCCTAAAAAGCAGGGGATTTTGTGGAACTGTTTGTTATTTCTCTGAGGCAAACATTTTGGCAGGGATCATTTAACGGACACGCAATATACAGCACATAAATCTAGGAGCTTATGAAGCAAGTGTGCTATTAAATCCAAAAATAAAGAACATTCCTTCCTGTTAAGGTGCAGGATTTTGCCCTCACAATATTCTGCTTACCAGTAAAGAGCAGCGGGTGTTTGCGTTTCAGTGCTAATGGGTGCTGTACACGGCTTAGGTAGGTGCCAAGGTCAATTACTACACAGGTACAGGCTTTTGGCTGCAATGTATTGTTGCTTAAGAACTCTCGGGCCAGTAATAGCTACTAACTAAGATTATACAGAGTGCCCATGGCTTGTAAGCCACTAATCCAGTGCTTTCAGTGGTTCTCTTCATATCAAATCTAACCATTTATTTCATCAACCAGCTGCTTCCATTCATTACCTTTTATACCTTTTCTTTGATGTATTTCTATTTGCTAAGAGAGAGAAGGTTGCAAATCAGTCTAAATCAAACAAATGCAAACAATAAAAAACATTAGATTATATTTACAATATCTGCATAATAGGCTAAACACAATAAGCAATCTGGGTGAAACTGTAGCTGCAGAATTGACAAAAGACAAATGTGAAATTAAAGCTTAAACAGAAAAAATGCACTCTCTCTCTCTCTCACACACACACACACAAAAAGACTCACACAAACATGTAGCACCAGATAACTGAGGTGGCAAATGAGGTCACCTGGAAGAGTTTCTGTATGAGACAGCAAGAAGCTCAAGCTACAAATTGATTTGATGATGTGCTGTGCAGGTAAACGTGTGTCAAGACCAGTGCAGCATGAAGAGTGCGCTCAGGGTTTCGTGATTTTGTGCCAGCGCTTATTTTTCTCCATTTTTTTTGAGTGTGAAAGCTGACCAGTGTCAGATTGCTGTTCTGTTAAAAAAAAATCCCACGTTAAGCAAAAGAAAATAAAGAATCCAAACATTACAGAACAGTGAGCAAAACACTATCATGAAATTCTTGCTTTTTATTTTCCTCAGTTTATGTGGATCTGCACCACAGGAAAAATACATTTGATTCGGAATTCATCGGTTTTCAAGCGAGGAAAATATCAGAGCAAATATAGTTGCTGCATTGAAGGAAGAATGACTGGAACAAACTGTCCTGTCTTGTGTGGCTACAAGCACAAAGGCACACACACACTGAAAGCATTACCTGGCTACAGACACACAAAGTACACAGTACCACACTTTCCTAATAACCCCACTTAATGACGCTTACACACACATGAGCATTTGCATTCAAGCAGAAATGAGTATGAACACAACAATAATGTCAGACGTGTCATTAAGAAGTGCAGCACTGCGCACAATTCACCTCACCAGCATCAAAAGTACAAAAAAAAACAAACTAGTCTTAGAACCGCAGACATAATGGTCACTTTCAAATGAGCTCTTCATTACAATGTGCAACACACGTATATGAAAACTAAATGAAAAGCCAACAGATGTTCTGCAACCTCCCACAGCGTTTCCAAGCCAAAATTTAAAACATTTATCTACCAGCTCATTTCCTTTTCTAATTTGGACAGAGACAGACGCAAAGGATGGTGTAACATAGTGAAAGAGGAGTGAAAATTGAACTGTTGAATGCTGCTTACAACAGGATGTTGAGGGATGAGTGTTCCTGTGTCACATGGACACAAATACAGAAATCAGAGATGCATCAGGAGCACAGACACATGATGTCTCAAGTCAAGGCTTGGAGGGCAGATCTGAGATGCAGAAAAAGTTGACTTTACCTGTGAAGCCCATGAGAGCTCCTTCTCTGGCCTGTTGTCTCAGCCCCTCTACGTCTTTGTAGTCGATGTAGACCAGGTCGATAGCCTGTAGCCCGAACGCTTTGGTGGTCACAACCACCTTCTGCCTCGCGTAAAGAAGCTCCCTGGCATCCTTGGTCCGTGTTGCACCTAAAAGGAAAAGCACAGAGATACACACAGAGCACACACGGCAGGTCACATGTCAGTCAAGAAGTAAAAGGTGAGGTGAGCAGGTTAATCTGATATACACTATGTCAATATCCTTCTCCTCCTTTATTGTTCTATATCAAACAAAACAGCTGAATCTGGCTTTTAGATACCTGTTTTTACTCACCTGCCCATCTAAAGTAACATACAAAACATACCAAAATGAGTTTAACCACCAGTTTTGGGTTACTTCTTATTAACTCTCCTCCTTTAAAACAAACCTATGAGTTGGACGACAAACTAACTTTAAAAGTCTAATAATTTAAACTTTTTTTTACTCAAGCTATAAGCTACATGTAATCATACATTCTCAGGTGTTCTGACACAGAATACCCTGGACTTGAATGGAAAAATGCATGTTCTGCTGCATCTCATTTATTATTTTTCTATATCAGGACACTTTATTTCCACCGCACATCCGGAAACCATCTTCAAATTCAACACAAACCAAATACTGTATTTGAAACCATTTTTCCTGCAGTCCTTTAATCATTTGTTCAGAATAGGGGAAATGTGAACGTTCTGTGAGGTATGAGCTGCATTTATAGTCACATTTATTGTCACACTACTGATGTTGAGAGGGAGAAAGGGAGGACAGCACATCTGTGGCAGATTTCAGCAGAATGTGCGATAGCTACCTATGCTGGCACAGAAGTCATCAGAGCCAAACACCACGCCGTCATGGTGGAAACCAGCCTGGGGAGCAAGACGCCGGATTTCCTCACAGACCGCCTGGAGAGAATATATATTAGCATTATATAGGCTGACAAGAGTGAAACAGATGCATAGGGAGAAAGACTGCGGGACATACTGGCACAAATGCTCTCGACTCAATCCAGCATCATCACAAAACCACCATGTGTTTTTGTCAACATAGATATTCCTCATGAACACATATCTGCCAAACCCTAATTGGCATTCCAGGTTACTTTCCATAAAGCTTGATGTTTATATATCAGCTTATTTAATGCACCACCTGCAGTCACACAAACATAAATAAAAGTAAATCAACACAAGCAGGTGCCCTAAGAGACGCCTCTTTTCTGTTTCGAGATCTTAACTAAGAAAAAGATGAGTATTAAAACTCAAAGCTTCAAATGTTTCAATAGTCAAAGCTGAATTTCCAAAGTTCCTAAAGTTGTGAAGTTCTTGAAGCTAATGAAGTATTCTTTGCTTTTTTGATTTTAATGACATTTTTGCATGTTGCAGGCAGTAGTTGATTCAGTTAAACATCTTTTATGGCTAATTGGTGTTACGACAACATTAATTATTGAAACAGGGAAAGTTGGTTATTTGGCAAATAAGAAACATTTTACATGCAACTTTGTTCATGTTTTAACTAGAGATGGTGACATAAAAGTCAAATACTGCTTTGCTCCTACCAAAAAATGTCAAACACAACAATAAAAGCTAAGAATACCGGCCTCAATTATTAGCGAGGAAAGGAAAATAATGAAAAAAAAAAAAAAAAGACTATAATCGTCTGTGGTGAAACAATAAGAATGTGTTCCGTGCTTTTGTTGGCCTCCAAATTAATTTCACCACTAGCTGCGCCACAGCGAGTTTTTTTTCATGCTTGTAACCTGCGGTTCAGTCTGGGCAAAAAATACAGGGTGTTCTCAAGAAAGCACACAGAGGCGCCCCCCGCCATCCGAACACACACGCACCCACTCACAACCACTGTCACAGAATTAGAGTGAAGAACTAAAAGACAAATCAAAAGAAGGAATGACAGCTGGTTGTTCCCCCAAATGCCCAAAACCATGCCCTTTTCCCCATGTAGCTGAAGGTCGTGCCGCACTATAACAGAAACCGCTTTGATGCTAGCCAAAATATCATTAAGAACTTTTCTACTATGATGACATTAAAACAGCTCTAATTAAAAAATGTCAGCATGTCTGAAGAGCGACGGAGGCACACAGACACAGAGAGAAAAGAAACAAAAAAAGAAAAAGCCTCAAAAGGCTAATTTTGAGAGACAATCCGAAAGCTTTGAATCCCTTTTATTTTGGACATGTGGAGTTCTCTGCTCGCTGATGCAGTCTTTAATCTGAAGTGAACAATGGACAAACAGCAAAATGTCTTACGCATGCAGTTTTTTGGGGGGAGGCTTGTTTGTAATTTACCTTAAAATTGAGCAGGCCCACAGCGGTTTCCACAAAGGTGACGAGGCGAATGGGTTCTGTCAGTGCCCGTCCTTTCAAGTTGTGCTGAAACCTGTCAACAAACTAAAGCACACAGGGACCATCTCATGCACAACTCATTAACAAAACCCACTGTTTCTGGGAGGAGAAAGCAATAAAGCTCCAAACAATCACAATAAATTAATTTGTCCTCGCTACTTTGTACAATCAGACTCACACAATCGCATTCAGATGTTTGTGCTTTGTTGAAGCACAAACTGTATTTTAGCAACTTTTCAGAAGCATCTTAAATGAAGCATCTTGTTCAGGTGGATTGAGTCTCGTTCAACTTCTTGCTCTTCTGTGAAATTTGTAGTGCAGCTGTCACCTTCTGTGGACTTGCAAATGCATTATTAGCGATTTGAATGAAGAAGACAGGCAACTCGACAGAAAAGTAAATCTGAGATACTGAGTTATTGTCAGAGTGAATTTAAAAGTGACAGAAAAAAAGTATTCAGCAGTAACAATGGTAAATGATTTGACACCATATTTCAAAAATCTACTGTGGGGTAAGACAGACAGAGAGGAGCAAAAGAAAAGATGAAATCTTAATGTGCAAAAACTCACTTTTGATACAAATCTTGACACCTTTATTACCTGCGCTGTTCCCATTTCAGTCCTTATTCAGAGACACATCTATGAGGGTTCAAATAGCGCAGAGAGCAAGCACAGGAGAGCAGCAACAAAAGCGAGTGAAATGAAATATTTTACATTATCACCAGGGTTCCCCCATCGTCTGAAGTCTTCTGCTCTACCTTCTTTCAGAGGCTTCGGCACAACTACAGCATGCGTTCCCCCAAGAGAGTTTGTGCACACACACACACATGTAAATGCACACATGCACGCAGCAGCAGCACTCGCACACACACAGCAAGCCAAAGAAGAAACAAAATACCAAAAAGGGGAGAAGAAACAAGATTTGGGTTGTCTTTGAGTGTGTTTTACTCCTACATTATTCTGTTTTGTGTCCCTCCTCCATGACAGGGGAACAGGGAGACTGGAGCAACAATCAGAGTGTGATGTGACACTTTGCTGAGGCCTTTATTCTGCACGACTCCTGCTAATATGCAAGCTCACCTAAGTAGGGCTTTAAAACCAAGTTTAATTCTTTGAAGACCAAAGCATTCCAATTTTTTCCAACAGACCAGTTCACAGCTAGCCCTGGACTGCCAGTGGGGTAGCCCAAATTCCTAAATCTATCATCTGGAAACACACAAAAGCCCTCTCCGTCAGATATTTCCTTTCAAAGCCAGACAAAAAAAAAGAGAGAGAGAGAGAGAGAGAGAAAAGAGTGCAAAAGCTCAGAGTAGAAATGTCTACCTCCATGTCCCCCACCTTCCACTCCTTTTTCTCCCCTCTTTGACACACCAGGAAAAAAGACGGTTATAAATAACCTCAGGTACAGCGCTACTATTTTTCTAAATGAAGAGCAAAATAACCCCCGCTCACGCACTCACCACTCTTGTTCTTGAAACTGAAAGAGTGGGCCTCCATTGAAGGATTTCAAAAATAGGGGCAATTTTAATCATCTCTCCATTCAATCTCAGTTGGATAAATCATATCTGAGAGATTTGCATAAATACAAACCATCAAAGACTTTTCATCTTCAAAGAGGTTTTCAAGACCCAATAGGCTTTGTACTGTAATCATCTGAGGTCACAACCCTGTGGGAGCAAGGCTGCTATGGCAACGTAAAAACTAACGCTGGGGGCTTAGCATAATATCCCCCCTCCTTCGCAAACACAGGAAGGGGTGGGGGGGTCCGAGAGGGAGTGTGAAAAGAGGGTGTAGATAAACCTATTTCTGTGACAGAGGAAACTAGATAGATATGGCCCGTTGTGGGGGAAACCTAGCTGATATTACACACAGAGATTACCACCGGTACACTGCGCCATGCAAACCCTAACAAGGCAGTGGCGAGCCAAGTGGGCTGTTTGGATCCTACCAAAGGAAAACAAATGACAGCTCCACTGGCTAAAAAGCCTCCGAGCCTCTCTGATTACATGTTTGTCCTTCTGCGGTATTCTCCTCTTCAGCTATTATACACTTTGAGGGTCTGATTTACACCGCATAAGAGGTGCTGTGGTACTTGTTCATTGTTCCTCTGATGTGTGCAGCAACCATTAGCTGTCAATGGCTCTCAAATCTAGGACCCCTTAAAATGTTATTCACTGCCAAATTGAAGAGAGAGAAATAAAAGAAAAGTAAAAAAAAGAAGAAATAACACCTCTTCTTGGCATTCAAAGCCACGCTACAAACAAGCCCTCTGACAATTTTGCCACCCAATCATGAAAAGAGAAGGAGGGCGAGATGGAAGCTTGAGAAAAGGAGGCTATAGTGGGACAAGTTTCAATTAATTTTCTTCAAAAGGGGGCCAGATTAAATGTTTCCGGCCTGCTGAAGTGTTCATTTCACAGAGGGGAAGCGGAGAAAGGGATGAGGGGAGGGGACGGGAGGAGGAGTAGAGGAGTAAGAGGAGGAGGAGCGGGACAGGGTGCGATTCTTTTGGTCCCGCTGCACACCAAATAGTGTGGTGGGCAAAGAATGCACACGGCTCCGAATCTGTGTGAGAATTGTCCTCGAACAAAGGAGGGAGTTACGCCTGTTATAGCCCAATAAGGCCTGTCAGTCACACAAGGGCCGGAGGAGAGTCGAGAGACAGAGCAAAAGATTTCCACACAAAGAGAAACAAGCAAGTCCATCTTTTAGCGACAAATCAGTCTGGAGGTTCCTGCGCTAATATCAATAAAAAGGAGAAGAAAAATAAACAAGTGAGGGATTTACTGCGCTGCCTTACAAGAGTGGAGAAAATCAGACACATGCTTACGACACAGACTCCGTGCAGCAAGAAAAAGTTTGGGATGGACAAAGATAAGATTACGCATGACAGAACCAATGTCCCTTCCAAAACATGACTTATTCTCAGGAGCCCACATGCACCTGCTGATGGAAAATAACATACTGCCAAATGAATCAAATGTGAAAACAGATTTACAGTGTCCTTACAGGCATTTGTCCTGAGGGGAACCATCCCAATATGAACGGTTGACCTAAATAAACTTATAATAAAATGTGTTTTGTATTTTTTTGCCAAAAAGCACTGGTGTTAGAAACAGAGGAGAAAAACATAAGTAGGCAATTATGTGCTTATTAGAGCTTTCAGTGTGTTTCCTGATATTTTCAGCATAACAATAATAACCATAATAACAACAACAGTCGATGGTTTTAAGAAATGCAGAACAAAAAAATTACTTTTTTAAGTGAGGAAAAGCGGCCAAGGGAGAAAAGAGCCGAGGGAGAGAATTAGTGAACACCTGCCAGCAATTATACTTGGAAGAAAGAAAGGGCAGCAGGAAATAGACGTGTTCTAATTAAAACCACTAGTTAAAAACTTCCTGCTCCTGCCCCGAGACCATGTATGAGTATATATGCATGTGCGTGCACGTGTTGAGCGCATAGTAACACCAAGGTAAAAAGCCAGACTAGACACATGCCTTTCACTACTGATTACCTCTCTCATTCTCCCTCTCCTAAAACCACATCCTAATTCCTACACTTTTTTAATCACTAAAAACTGAAAATTAGTTTGACACATTAATGAAAGATTTATTTTTGAATGTATTTTGGCCACTTAAAAGTCCATGCAAAGGGAAAGAGGGAACAGAAACACATAGCTCAAGCAGTGAATGTTTTTTAACTGAACATCGTTTAATTATTTTTGAACTATTAGGTGCAAACAGTGAAGACGACCGCCAGTATCCTGGTTTTCTCCTGGTGAGTGAAGCATATGGAGCTGATCAGAAAGTCTGCATTAATGATGTCACTGTCTCCTGACCTTTTGGGACTTGACATCCGTACAGCACCCTTTTATAGAAAGCCAGACGGATGGCCGAGCCCAGACAAACACCTCTTAAGTACTGCACAGGCCCAGCTAGTGTGGACAAACTGTAATTTCTAATAACAAAAACTGTCAGCAATGTAGCAGTCCATTATTCAAACAACTATCCTGCCAGTTAATTCATAAGCATTTTTCCCCTAGTCTTTTTGTAACAGAACAAAACCCAATACATATCCTAAATATATGCCATTTTCTGATATGTCTATGTAGATTCTCAATCAGGACCACAGGAGATGCTCAAGAATATCCATTTGTTAACTTTTTAAAAACACTGGAACATTTTCCATTGTAGAAGTGTTGACAGTGACTATAGTTTCAATATTTAAAGGTGTGTATGAATCAGGGAATGTAAAGCCTATTTGCTGATTAAATTAGTTCTTAGCCACAACATGACACTGTTTGCAGCAGTCTCCAGCGAGTTCACCAGTGGCAGAAGGCACCATTGTGTTGTTACAGAAAGCTATCGGGCTTCTGAAGCTAATCCGAAGAAATGTCATCCGCTTCTTGAGCAGCGGCCAAGAAAAACATTCAGTCTGTCCCTGATGGTCCTGACACAGGGATCAATTCCCTCTTTTACTGGGAAATGGGAAAGTTTGTTATGACTGCTTTGAAGATTGTTGAGGTTTCTTCTTACTTCATGAGTTTGTGTAAGAGCACCGCGGTGTTTTTTAAGAGACACCCAGAGGTAAAAGAGAGAAATGTCATGGGTATTTTTATGTTTCTTTTTTGACATGAGATTCCGGGAGAAAAAAAAAGCCTACTTTGACTTTGAAGAACTACAGTGCTTGTAAGATGGACCGTGACTTGAAGCTCACCCATTGCACCTCCCGCACGTCCTCCACTTTGGGCAACATAATGGCAGGAGGAAGAACCTTCGCCTGCAGAATGACCTGCAGGTCAGCCTCGGCTAAACCACTGGACACCGAGTTCACCCTCACACACTTCTCTGTCCGGCCCAGGTCCAGCTCTTCCAACATCCTGGGAATGGTCTCCCTGGCCTCTGTCTATAAAGCACAAACAGAAACCATGATTATTCATTGTGCTGCAATAAAGCCAGCTTGCACTTTGGAATAATGAAAAAGATGCTCATTCCTTCAACCTGTGCAAAGCTGTCGGATTCAAAACTTAAATACAGTTACTGTCAGATCATGTAACTACTGAAGTAGCTGGAAACCACTGGTGATTTGTGTTAGGTCTGTTCAACACACATATATGCAAATCACTTCCAGTCATCAAGATGTTTTTTTTAGAGAACAGCATAAAAGTTCAATTTCCGTCAAGGAAATGTTGCCACATAAATGATATTGGCCATGAAGCATGAACATAAAAAATAAACGTTGCATCATGAACACAAATGTGGTGTGATCAAAGTGTGCAAATTGGCAACCTGAAATGAATAACATCAAGATTACACATATTCAAAAAAAACCACAAGACAAATAAGATTCATCTGCACTCTCCTTTGATTGCATTTTTACACAGTACACAAAAATCAGCAAAAAAAAGGGGCTGCACACTCAACTTTGTTCCCTCAACGCAGGCATTGTATGAGCCGAGCAGGAAGAGATGTGAGGAGGATGGAAAAATCAAAGACAAGCCTCCACTCCCAACTCCTATCCGTAACACAGTAGCACACGCCGCTATATTCAAACCAGATGCCGGGCCATAGGAATGGAGAGAAAGAAGGATGGAATGGGGAGAGAAGTCGGGCTGGGGAGTGGAGAGAGAGGTTCTGTGGGAGAAATGTGGTCTGAGTTAAGCTGCATGAGGAAACGGTGGCTTAGGAGTTGTCAGCTCAGATCAGAGGCTGGAGTCTTTGAGTGCTTGTGTGTGTGTGTGTGTGTGTGTGTGTGTGTGTGTGTGTGTGCATGTGTGTGTGCGTGTGTGTGTGTGCGTGTGTGCGTGTGCGTGTGCGTGCTTTGGAGATGCTCAGAGTGTTATTTTTACTGATCCAAATTACTGCTATTAAAACATTCTGATAAGTATAATACTCCCAACCTGATGCCAATTGCTGGGTAAACCACTAAGGTTATAGAGATGCTGATCTGTAAAATAAAACACGGTTAATTAAAATATTGCACCGACGGATGGTGGAAAATGGGGCATCTAGACGTGATGAATTGCTCTGCTTCATGGCAACTTGGTGATACAAACGCTTTCTTTTTTACTACTTAACATCAGAGTAGAATATCTAAACAGAGTGATAATTAGCGGCCTGATCACTGCAGTAACGTGAGCGGGTAGATGAAAGAGAATATATAGGACAGACATACCATGGACAGCCCAGATACTGTATCCCAATCTCTTGTAAAAACTAAAGTGAACTAGAGTCAGCCTAGGTTCAGCTGTATTAGAGCATATGGGGACCTCTCGAGGGTCACAGGACTAAACAGTCCTTGCTCTGATCTCCTGGAATGCAGAACTGTATTTGATATTGTGAACACCCTTCCAGTGTCAATAAAATACGGTATCAAAGTACATATCAAAGATTTGCTCGGATTTAATAGGGGTCATGAGCAGGCTGGACTGCTGTGTGTCATCAATGTCTCCCTTTTGCCTCACTGAATGAGACATGAGGGATTGTCACACCATATGATGAGTGCACTGTGATCTTTGACTCTTACTCAAGTTTGGCTCTCTCTTTCTCTTCCTTATTGCCGCTATCATAAGCCAAGACAGACCTGTAACTGTATCGAGGTAACTTAAAACGGATGGAGCGATTTACGCAGCCATAATTCACTATTCATAAACCTGCTACTTGGTGGATAAAATTCTATCTGTCCCTCCGCAGTCCATCGTGACTGGAGAAAATTGATCTGTGAGAACCGCTGGCTGCTTCATGTGCCTGGAGTCGCATTGATCCCTGACCAAACTAAATAAATAGAGATCCAGAAATGATCAAAAAGCATGGTTTATAACATTCACAGATCAAATAGACAGGAGAACTCCAACCTCCCACTCCAAACTCTGCCTGACACACTGGCAGGCCACATGTATAAAATTCTTTTAATGTAACCAGAGATCACTCATTGTAAGAATTGTCTCCTGCACTTTTCTCCTTTTGCAACTGTATTTTTTGAATCTGTGAAACTAGGAACGGCTAAGGAGACGGCCAGGTCACTAAACACTATCCGTTCTTTTATCTCCCTTTCTGCCTAAAGTGAGAAATAGATTATTCTGCCAGACACCTTGACCCCTATGGGCTGCACTCCTCTGAGCTTGAATAAAGCCCTTTGAAAAGCAGATATTTTACATTAATGGACAGCCATCCAACAAGTTGCTTCAAAGCTCCCTCCCCAATCACCTGGTGTCCCACGGAGAGCTCGCCCTAACGTCAGCTCCATCTCCTCTTTGATTCCCTCCATCATCCTCATCATTAGAGGCTGACACACAGGCAGGCAAGCTTGCAAGCAGTCAGCCAAGCAGGCAGGGCCGTAGAACGCATAGATGCACACGAGAAGCTTTTCAAGTGCAGAGAGGCTGACCTTCCAGGAGAGCGAGGGCAGCTTCTTAACACACAGCCTGAGCCTTGACGCTCTGGATCCTACAGAGTGCTGTATATATGTGACACAGCATGGATGCTGCCTTGTAGACACCACATCAGACTTGAGCGTCCAAACTGATGTGTGTACAGTCCACAGCAGGACCAACTTCCTCTCCAGCATCAGATCATGGATACCCGGCCCTTCTGTCATGCCGCTTGAAACAAGCAGCGTCAAACATTGCCTCTGGACAGACTATGTGTGCAGACACACTCCGTCCCTTTATTGAATTTGAATTATTT
Organism: Amphiprion ocellaris; assembly: GCF_022539595.1. NCBI lineage: Eukaryota > Metazoa > Chordata > Actinopteri > Pomacentridae > Amphiprion > Amphiprion ocellaris. Next base: position 3,145,474 of record NC_072776.1, on the reverse strand, counting down.
CTCAGTGCAAGGATGACTACTGTATACTGGAAATAAATAAGGGCAAAAAAAAAAGGAATGAAGTGTGTTTTCAAAGGCACACAATCTTCTCCTACAATTTCATGTACAATATCAGGATCCTGGGAAACAGTGAAATATAACGCAAATGGCATAAATTAGGATAATTTACAACAGTACATTTATAACAAGTCAGTTATACTAAAAACTGCCAACAGCTGTCTGTCTGCATTCTGAAAAACAACTTGCATGTACATTTTACCTTTTATCACTGACATAGTGACTTCAAACAGTAGAGTGCTGTATCTTCATTCTGAAAGTGTATATATATATATATATATATATATATATGTATATGTGTGTGTGTGTGTGTGTGTGTGTGTGTGTGTGTGTGTGTGTGTGTGTGTGTGTATGGTTTCATGTGAAAGTAGAAGGAGATCATGAGTTACAATGAGCATAGTTGTTTCTCCGACTATTTTGTACATTTTTTTTCACCTTTTAAGAGCTGGCGTTTTGCACCCTGCTGTGCAACTCGCGATGCCATTTAAAATGAGCTGTAGATTTCGCAGGTGAAGGCTGCCTGCCTGAAGTGGGACTGTGTACGCATTTGTACGTCTGTCTTTGTCAGTGAGCGTGTGCTGTGTGTGCGTCCGTGCGTGTGTGTTAGCAGACTTCAAGTCATCGTGGATGCGTTCTGACAAGTGACATGCTGCACTCCGGAAAGCTGGAGTGAGATGACTGACTAATTCAGGCTACGCTGATAACTGAGACGTAGCAGAAGGAGATTCAGGCCTTCACTCTGTCAGTTGGAGGCACAATGTGTTATCTGTTCTCCTGTCAGGGCAGACAACAAGACATAACTAGCAGGACAGAGGAGGAGGAGGAATTTGTAAATCGCGAAACCTGCTTGTCATAGGTAGTCAAATCTGACAGCCTGAGGTGGAAAAACAGCTAGTTATTACACACTATTTATACACTGTAATTAGCCATGAAAAGATCTCATTACAGATCCTTGGTTACAGTTCATTACAAGCTACACTGCAATGTTTTGAGGAAATTAATTTGCAAGACCTAAGTATCCATTTAGTAGGGAAAATGGAAAAAGGAAGGCTCACCTCTCAGTTTCTTTACAACACACAGGATCTATTGTATTTTTTGTTTGTCAGAAATGCTGCATTAACACTGCAAATTCACAAGAGCACTGGACGAGCCACACTTATCCAGACGTCTCTCTATTGGCTTCCAGTTAGATAATCTAAGGCTCCCTCCAAGGCTTTCATTACTTGCATTCAACACCTACAATATCTTCTTTTTTTTTTTTTTTTTTTTTTTTTTAATAGCAGACCATCCAAAGTCCTAAATAAACTCTGGTACTTCTAGAACTCTGCTACTGTTCAGTCACTCCCACCAACACATCAGCTCCATAATCAAGAACCTTCACTGGCTCCCTGTCCCACAATGCAACCAGTTCAAATCCATTCCCATTACTCTATAAGCAGGTTGCTCCTAACTCATCGACCCTCTTCAACGCCACACTCCCTTCCACAAACTGTGTTCATTTTATGCCAACCTTTTATCTGAGGAACTCACACCATTTAACCACAAAAAAAACCTTAAGCGAATAGCATTAACTATCTTGTTACAATGGCACCTATCAAGGGGTGATACGTATTAGGCAGCAAGTGAATAGTCAGTTCTCGAACCTAATGTGCTGAAAGGAACAAATTGTGATGGCTTGATGACAGGGTCAGAGCATTTCCAAACTGGGAAGTCTTGTGAGGTGCTCCTGGTATGCAGTGGCTAGTATCCACCAAAAGTGGTTCCAAGCAAGAGCAATCAGTGAACAGGTGACAAAGTTGTGAGTCTGCAAAGCTCACTGATGCACGAGGCGAGCAAAGGCTGGCCAGTGTGGTGCAGTTCTACAGAAGAGCTACTGTAGCTGCACTGTGTCACAGCAGAGCAATCATGACACCAGTCCACTGCAGAAAGTGCCTACAATGGGCACATGAATGTCAGAGCTGGCCATGGAACAATGGAAGAAGGTGGACTGCTCCGATGAATCACATTTTCTTTGACATCATGTGAGTGGCCACCTGTATGTGTGGCATTTACTGAGGAAAGAGATGGCAGCAAGATGCACTATGGCAAGATAGAAAAGCCAGTGGAGGCACTTTGATATTCTGGCAAACTTTGGGGGGTGAGCTTACTTAGACAAGTAGCACTGTTCTCTCTGCTTCTAGCCACGGTTGTGTCATTTCCAGGACTGTGCAGGACTTTACATTACAGTGAAAGCAGCCAGTTAAATGAGCTCATGGTGAGTGAAAAAGTGACAGGACCAACACGCCCAGAAACAGCTTGGAGGCAGGAGGATTTACAGAAATGCTGCACTATAACCAACCCCTACTAAACTTCAGTAGCAGCTGCGTCACAGTGGAACAAAGCAGTTTAGAGAGATCTGCAAATGGAACAACAATTACGTGATTCAAAATGATCAATGCAGTCTTTATCGTCTAAAGGGTCTGTTGTAACCTATGAACGTGTATTTTCCTTCACACAATGAAAACAAAACTAAAACTGTCCAATGTGGCAAAAAAAGAAGTTTTGGAAGTCATTTGTAAGGATGTAGTTCTCCTCAATTTGTAGTCATGATGAATTCATATGACCATGGTGCTAATAGGATGGAGAATGTGTGAAAACATAACAAATAGTCACTGAGACACAGTCCAATGGAGAACCAGATCATGCAAAACTTTGGCTGGAGTCTGGTACAAAGTGTGGCAAAGTGAATGTGGTTCTATATTTAAATCAAGACTTTTTCTTAAAAATTTTGTAAACTGTCTTTGTAATTGCCAGTTTTAAACACTCTTGCTCTTCTTTCTTAAAATACTGAAATAACTATTTTTAATTTGTTATGTTCATTAGATTTTATATGATTTATAAAAATATGATCCTTTATTTCTGTTCCTGGTTTTACTCATGCTGATTACAATAATCTTCATTTTAATTACTGTACAATCTTTTTTTTTTTTAGCAAATTTATTCTGTAATTACTGTGTTCCTTTATTGATGCTGCTAATTCCAAGAGCTGCTAAACATCCTGTCACTGTTCTATAACAATGGCAATAAAGATCTAGTGTATTCATTTTGTTATTTGAATTATTTCATGAATAGCATAGCAGATAATTTGAAAAGGGCTTCAAACAGCAAACTGAGTTCTGATTACCCAAATCCATTTAGACATAAAATTAAAACTGCATCAATTTCTTACAAAATAAGATATGGCATTGCTTATTCCCCCGTTTGCCCAAGTCCTCATGTGCTCCATCGCTCTCCTCCTCCCACTCTTGCATGCTTTCCTCTCCATCATCACACCTCCTACTGAGGTTACTCTCCAAGTGTTGGGTGCGTTGCGCGGCCCACGTAGCACAGAGCAGTGCGGGCTGCAGCTGCCAGGGAAAATATGAGAGTGTAACAGGATAATGAGAGAGGGAGAGAGGACCTCTGTTCTTCGTCTCAGCATTTTTTGATCCCTCACTCAGCCTCAATCTTCACCCTCAACCCACGTTATCTGGAGCTGCTACACGCGCAGCAGCTAGGAAAACCTGAAAACTTAAACTGTAATCCGTGAAATCTAACTTATTATGAAACTGAAAGGACACAAGAAACAAATAAGTTTACAACTCCTTTAAATCCCTACTCATTCCCAAGCTAATCAGAGCACTGTCATCACTCTCCGATGCACCCTGACCTCCTGTTCGCCTACAGCACACTCCCAAAGGACCTCCAATTGATACCCGACACATGACACTTGAAACACACACATACACTGACAGACTGTAAGGTTTGAACTGGAAGGTCTCTCTCTAATCTGGCTGGGATAAGGTCTGTTTTCTGGTTGAACGGCTCACGTCCCGTTTGTGAGTCTTGGCAACCTGACTGGGAGTTTCTCTCAAGTCTCTGGGGTCCTCTGAGGTGTTGAGTACACAAGTACACACATAAGTACATAAGCACGAGTATATACAGGGATGTAAATCCATGCGCACACACATATAACGCACTCTAAATACATATGTTCAGTATTCATGATCCAACCGGTTAATGTTATTTCCCAGGAGCGCTTTCTGTCAAGAGTTTATTCATTTGAATCCACTTAAACGGTGAGCAGATCTTTCGGTGTCCTCTGGAATAACACAGTGAGCATTGAACTGAGGTCATGTATCAGTTGACAGTTGGCTGCATAATTTATGTTAAGTTGGAAAATCTCTGGTGTCAGACACAGTTCATGCATAGACCATGGCTCGTATATTGACTGACAACCAGACAAAACGTAATAGACTGTAATAATGTCCTCCACTGTGATGTGCCACTCTTCCCTTTACTGCTGTCACCGAAGCACAAAGATCCACTTCCAGACCAGTGGTTAACAGTGGTACTTGGGAGGTGTAATGACAAAAAATGCAAATATATTAAGGAAATGCAACCATTTATTGTCAATGTGCACATTAATATAAAGACAAGGTTGAAGAGCCAGGATTCACAGTATATTTATGAATGAAACACTACCATATAAATAAGGAAGCACTCAGGCAAAATAAAACTAAAAACTAAATAGTCTTCGCAAAGAGCTGGACATATTTCTAAAGACAAATATATGTAATTCCCCAGTCATGTCTATTTTTCTGTCATGATTGTGACAGGTAGCTTGCATTTTTTAAATTTTTTACTAATTTTCATGCTGTGGTTTGCTTTAGAGTATACTATATATTGTAGTATTTTCTGCACTGTCATCACTATGGATATTTACACACAATTGTTTAGTAATAAATGTCACAGCTGTATCCTCAACTTGAAACTTGCAAATCAACCTCTAATTTCTCCTCTAAAATCAAACTCACAACAAGAACCATCGTGAAAGCTGTTTTAATTAAACAGAGCAAAACCAAAGTTCAGTGGCATAAATCACACCCTTGTCCTTATAAAACTTTAAAATCCAGGACTGACTGGTTTCTGGCTTCCACATGGGCCCAGTAAAAGCTACTGAGGGGGTTGATCAGTATCACCAGAGGTTATGTTAAATGGCATGTACCTCTACAAACAAATAGTGAATTACCTCATTTTTAAGCACTAACAAGTGGCCTGTTTCTCTAACATACTGTAGTAAATGCAGGACACTGGTCCTGTGTTTTTACTTGACTGATGTACAGAGGGCTTCCAACTGTAACAATCTGTGTATGTGCTTATGTGTTTGTGTGTGAATGCCTCAATGTGTCTGCATGTACACACTTCCGCATGTGTGCACCGTGCATGTTTGTGTTCTACATGTCTTGTGTGCATTCGCAGGCGCGTGCTGGTGTGCGAGAGGTGCTCCCCGTTGTTTCGGCCGCGCCACCATGCCATCTGGAGAGGAAATCGAGTGTGAAGTACAGTATAGTTTGGGACCAAGCTCCGTGGCAGCGGCTCAGCAGTTAGTTCATTAGTTCCAAACTTCCAGGGATTAGGAGAGAATCTCTGCGGCAGGGAGGCAGGGGGCAGTCACGGAGGATGGAGGGACCCATGTGGGGAAAAGAGAAGGGAGAAAGAGAAACACCAGGAGGAACAGTGGACCAAAGGGCACTAAGAGACAGAGACGGAACATGAGGGAGAGAGAGATAAACAATCTTAACCCTGAGGACCCTGGAGAGGGGAGATGAGCGAGAGAGAGGGGGGACGGTGAAAGAACAAGACGGCGAGGAAGAGAGGAGGAGAGAGGACAGGTGTAGCCGTCAGTTCCGCTCCAGGGTTTCAACCTGCCCTCCCTTTTCCTCCACCCCACTGATCATACAGATATGATGATATGTGTAAGAGTGTTAGAGCAGTCAGCCTTGTCTTCCCTCCCCTCTCTCCTCCTCCCTCCTTCTTCTTCTCTCGCCTCTGGGTCCATGGCGACAGTTAGCAAACTCTAGGTGGCTCCTACCCTTTACTCCCTTTCTTATCTCCCTACCTCTTAAGCAGCCACCGCTACTGCCAAGATAGAGTGCAGACATTTTTGGAGTCAACGTGGCAGGCAATTAAAGCAGGCACTCCCGGATTTCAATTTTCAAGAGGAGGGGGCGGACTGACCTTCATCGCATACCTTTTTGTCATGAACATCCTTCCCTGTTTTAAGGTGAAGGTGAAAGATAATGAAAAGAATACATTATTGAGTGAATAATAGGAGGGTGGTGGTTGTGGGCAGTAGCCCTGTTCAAGCACACCCAGTAACCAACCTCACATTTCACCTAGTCCATTGTTGCCTTCGCCAAAAACAGTGGTTCAGAGTGGCATTTTAGCAAGCTCAGGCTTTGCTTTGCTCCCATTAGGCATGCATTACGAGACTTTGAGACATTGTTGAGGCCTGGCATGTCTTGGCAAACCCACAGTGCAAACTGTGCGGTTGTCATGGTGAATATAATCGCAGCTAGGGCATACACTGTAGAAAATGTCGACACAAACACGCTCACATTGTAATCGCTAAATCTATCATCCATTTACACATCAGTTGGTCCCGGAGCAGTTATTAAATCGACTTAATGAAAGACAGGTTAGGGGTAATAGTTTGAAGAGACATTGTGGGACATGTTTACAAAGCTTCCTACAAATTACTGTCAGGGGGTACAAAATTTGTGTCAGTGCACTTTTCAGTCCAGCTGACTATTTACAAAAACATTATGATGTCCAGCAACATCTGCATTGGATTTGCTTATGACAATGTGTTTATTTGACAGATCAGTTCAGTACAGTGACTTCACAATAAAAGCATCAAATCTATAAAGTAACATGAGCCAGATGTCATCAAAAATTTTAAAGTCGGTACTTGACTAGACTAAAGTACACATAAAAGCGGGAGTACATTGCTTTCTTTTGTTTTGGCACTAAATGGAGAGCTCCTCTGAGGTGATCTAATATTCTACTGGGCTTTCATTTTCTGAACTGTAACTGAAGTGCTACCAAAGTTGTCGCAACACTCTCTAATCATTTGGACCAGACACTTGATTCTCTCTCTCCGTGTCCAATAACACTGAATGCTGACTTTACTTCACGTCTACACAGGCGGTGTAGTGAAAGCTGTACATTATCAGCACAGGAGCAGCAGATTCAGCAGCGTCATGCACGATTTGTTTGCGCTAAGAGCCCAATAAAGAATCAATGCACTTATAGCCGTATAACTGAATAAAATAAACTTAAAGTATATTGTGAAAATACATTTTGAGCCAAGATTATGTGTACAAAGGATGTGAGCCATTATGCAGTGTTTGTAGACAGGTGTGTCAATTACAATAGAAATGTATCAAACACTTATAATGATAAATGCACATTTGTACAGACTTCAATTTTCCCAATCCATATTTTGCTTCCCTCTTAAAATAAATATTACAAACAATATTGTGTCTATATAGCAATTTGCAAAAACATTTGGACAATTTAGCGCCTAAAGAGGACTCACAAATCCTTAGTGAACATCCTCCTACCTATGTAATAAAGATGACATTTAGAAAACAGAAACACTCGGTGAAAAGGTCAAACAAAATATTATACCGAACTGATTTTAAAGCAGAAATTAATATCCAAAGCAAATGTCTTAAGGGTACGGTCATAAACCCACACGCACTAGAGCCACAGTTTAGCCAACAGAAAAAAACATCAACTTAAAGGAAGGTATAACTACACGACAACCCCCATGGATTTCCAGTTGCCACAGTGGAGAAAGACGCCGAGAAGGTGGGAAGTGAAGAAAAGGGCGCCGGTAGGGAAGGTGTATTTTGTTATTGAGTAAATAACTAATTTTTATATTACACAGCACGACCCGGCAAACACATAATGGGTTACAAGCTTTTTGCACACTGTGCTGGAAGCCAACACATCAGAAAGTGGCTGGAATCAGTTCCGACACCATTCTTTGCTTCGAACGGTGCAGTGCTGACATAGCAAGATCAGAGAGGGGGAAAGTAATGGGAATACTAGGCAGGGAACTGTTGAGGCACAAAAGCATTTTCCAGAATTTATTGTTGGAATTTCGGGTGTGCATTTCTCAGAGTGCTACTACTGGGAGTCAGAGCGGTAAGCCCACTGAGGGGGGGTGCACTATTCTGCATGTTAAAGGACTAAAACCACCCTGAAGCTATTGTAGATTTTTCCCTTTATTTTTAGCAGCATTTACGAGGGCTACAGGTAGGATCCACCAGCTAATCGGTAGCAAAGAAACTACCTTTTAAAAGGATAGTAAAATAATCATGTTATATTCTAAATTCAAAACGGTTTCCTGCAAATTCCAGAAATAATATCTTTGGGAAAGAAATAAGTAGGTTGGAGGAGTGGTTTTGTTTAAATACATTTAAGATGGAGACATTCTTCTCCAGCCTTAATTGTTCCTTCAATGCTGCATTCCTCTCCAGATTTCCCCTTTAACACATAATAAAGACAGAAGCTCTGACATCCACCAACACCACTCAGGGTCACAGTTTCAGCCTGTCAGTCACACAGGCCGTCATCTTATTGTCTTTGTCTACTACAGGAACAGCCTCCAGCCATATCAATCATCTTTATTATCATGACTTAAAAACCTTTGTTAGGTAACTTTTTGCCCAGGCCCCTTCTTTATTCCACACTCCAATCACAATTTCATGGGCAGTTCAGCAGGGCCAATGGGGAGGTTGCGTGGGCAGGGGGAGAATGCTTTTAACCTGCTGCATCTGGTGCTTTCCCACTGCTCACCCAGTGGGACGTGGTCACCTTGTTTAAAATGAATCTGATAGGGGGCACCACAGCTTTTATACTATCATAATGGGGTGAAATGTGCTTGTTTTAAACATCTCACTTAGGTAGTTTTCCTTTCAGAGATTAAGACCAAGCACCTGTCTGAAGGACGGAGACGGGATTAATCATTCAGGAACACAAGGCTACGCTTGTGTGTCCCTTGCTGTCCTACACAACTGATTTTCATTTATACGCGTGCATCTGTGTATTTATGTACCTTTTTGCTGAGGGCTACGCCATCCTCGCAGTCCAACACGGCACAGTCGACATCCAGCGAGGCTAGTTTCTTCAATTTTCGCTCATCATTGCCAGGGCAGTAGAGAACCGCCCTGCGGGGTACGTAGTGCAGCGAGGAGCCTGCAGAGTTATGGTGATGACACCGTGCTTCAGTATACAATTGCCAGACTGCAGGCTGGAGCCAACCACTCTCACTGTAAACACAAATATATACATACATAAGCACACAGTGGAACATGGACACATACATGCTTTTGATGTTCAGCAAAAACACAACACTTGGGGGTAGCATGAAGGCAGCAATGCACGTCATTGGTGCATATATTACTCATGAGCACACGTATCAATTTAAGGCTATGGGCAATGAATAATTAAAGGTAGCTGGTGCATTTATGATATTTACAGTGTGTACATCACGCATGAAGATCCAGAAGAAGATGGCTTCTTCCAGGCTAGAGTGAAAGTCTGGAAACATTTCATTTTGGGAGTTCTGTTTTGCCTTCAGCTGTTCACTGAAGTGAATGAGAGACGCTGACCTGTGCTTTGGCTCTCTTTGTTAAGAACAAACTCACCCAAACACTGAGCCACTCATATGCTAATGTTGCCACACTGTTGAATATCCAGGCAGGGCAGAAAGTGAATGAGTATGGGTGCCACCGTGTTGTGTAGAGCTGAGTCATGGAGAAATTTAAGATCGGAAAACAAAGTGTGGCCGTGCTTCCGAAACAAGAAATTAAAATTTTTAATTTAAATAAAAACTGTTATTGCAGTTCAAGTTTGGCTTAAGTCTGTAATTTTGCTCCTAATGTCATGGGTACAAAATGTACTTACATAAACAAAACACAATTTTTAGATGCTGTTGTGATTTGTAATATCGGTCCTTAAATACATTGTAATATTTCCTCCTGGACTGATTTTCAGAACTGTTTTACTTAATTCAAGCTGAAAATGTAAAGAAACTATACACAGTCTTGAGTTACATATGAAATAAACTAAAAGACAGTACAACACAGCTGTCAAAATAAAGCTTACAAAAAAGAACTCATTGCCTGCATGCTTGATTATTTTACATTTGGACAGCATGAAAATCACTTCTTCATCTTAAATGTTTCTTCCACATGTTCTGCAGCTCAGCCAGAATATTTTTTACAAGTCTGACAGTCTGTTCATTGCGTTTACTGTATTTTTTTTTTTTCAAGCAGTGCTGTTTACTTCAACTTCGTTGTAAAGCAAAATAAAGGCAGAACATGCGTACAGTTGTTCCACATATCTAAAAGATATTAAATATTTACTTGGATTACTAGACAATAAAATATAATGTGGTCGAAGACCCCCTTTGACATGCTCATCGTCTCTACATGTATGCTTAATTGTGTCACTGGTTCACACACAAAGTCATAAACACAAGCATTAATACTGGCTTGTGTACCCTCTCCTATACATGCACACACCCACACAGCAGCTTAATTGTTTGTTCCGTCAATCTGCCTTCTGAAACAATTGGTCCCAATAAATGTTTCATTGTTTAAGATCAGATATATCTAATTACAGCAGGAAACAGCATCACCCACCACCAACTCTCTCTGGGTAGCAGAAGTCCTTTGAGGGATCTTCTTGGTAGATAGTGTCCTTCTTTGCCTGAGGATGGCAAATGAAAGAAAGAAAGACTGAAAGAAAGAGAATGGATATCCCTTCTGTCAAAAGAGGGGTCTGACTTATTCTCTTTTCTTGTCTTTTGCTCTCTAAAGGAGCTAAAGTGACTTCAGTCACCACTTAATCCTGTCAACTACGCTTCTACATGCCCTCCAGTGCGAATAAGGCCTAATCTACAGTGAGATGCTGCAGTTGTAGTCGGCAGTTACAACCAATTCATGGTGCTTCCAGGCTTTTAGCGCTTCCAGGCGTAGAGCTTCTTGACAAAAGGACTTAGAGAGAAAATATGAAAGTTCAAGGGGGAAGACTATTGCCAACCCCATGCAAATTGTCGGTCACTAAAAACAGGCAGAGCTCGCAGCAATTTTAGAGACAAAAAGCCACAGGGTCAAAATGGATATGGAAGACAAAAAAAAAAATTAACCAACAAAACTAGAGGAAAATACTGGGTAACAGAATGGAGGTGGAAGTGCAAAGTGACAGGGTGAGGGGGGTGAAATCAGTCCATTCTGAGCATATTGCTGTGGGGGAATTATTAAAAGTTATATAAAGTGCCAACTTAAAAGGCAAATATACAACAATATAATTTAAGCACAAAAAGGGGGAAAATTGTGAATGAGAAGATAGCGTGGAGGTGCTTTGATGCTGGCTAGAGACAATACAGAAGCAGAGGCCAACAACTGAAACCAAAATCAGCATTTCTCCTCTGCCATGCTACCTCTTTCTGCTCTTTAATAGCCCTAAGGAAGTCTCATTTTATAGTAAACTGGTAACTGAATGATTAAAAAAAAAAAAACAAGGATGAGACATCTAAGCGGGTTGCATTGATTTTTTCCCTCATCCTGGCATGGAAATAAGTCTAAGAGGAAATAGTTTAATGAAACATACTCTGTAGTCCTTGAAAAATAAAAAGGAGGACATATATTGGCAGTTTAACAGGAAAATGCATTAAAATGTAGGCTAGAAAGAGAGCGTAAATGTAATGCCCCATTGTGGTAAGAGTCAAAGGTATTTATTGGCTGTAGAAGGTGCAGTTTGGCTTGTGTGAATTAATGGGATGCTACAGGATTGTTATGACAAAGCTGTGGTTCATACTTCTACAATGGCAAAAATTATCTAGTAGAGCAATCAGAAAACTTGTTAGGAGAGATGATCTTGCCTTAGTGATGCATTGCTGCAATTGTGGAAGCATAGCGTCTTTGGAGTAAAGCTGCAACTAATGGTTATTTTTACTATCAGTCAAGCTTACAATGAAAGTCCCAGATGCTCACAATTAAGAAACTGGAAATAGGGAATGTTTTGCAATTCCCCTTCAATAAATTACATCATTAAATCAATACTGATTTTTCTATTAATTGTATTTGTGTATTAGTATTTTCTGTCCTATTCTACCTCATTAACTCAGCTGTAGACCATCCTTTTCATTGTAAATTTATAAAGTAAAATGCTCCAGTGCAATTAATATGTCCATTTAGATCCCAAATGATATCAACTAGACATTTTCTAATGTTTGAAAAAAAAACAAAACAAGTAAAGCTCAAAAACTGTTCCTGTCCCAGTTGGCAGGATTGTGTGTGTGCAGGAAAGACAAGGGACCCTAGTAATAAACACAAAATTTTTACTTAATTTGATTGACCTGGTGCCATTTTAGCATTACGTTTTGACAAATAATGGATAAAATGAAGGATCAAAGGGCTGTTATTAAACAACAGTTTTCTCATAAAACCCCAAAGGAGCTGCTGGTAAAGTCTGGCCTCCATAAATCATAGATTTGAGCAGAGCTGTATACTACACACAATTTGCAAATTTCTTTTTACATCATCCCACATCTGGTTAACATTTCCTCACTATTAGATGAATATATGTGTGTGTTATATACATTTAAACAGTCCCCAAAGTACTATATGCACCTATGTTACATTTTTTCCCCCTCCTTTTCTGTTTTTAACATGAAGGGTTATGATAACATGGGGCTGTGCGGCCATATAGCAGCTGTAAAGCGGTTGGACCTGACCACAGTGACTATGTTTACTGGTCTGAGATCAGAGGTAACTGTGTGTTAGTGGGGTTATATGGTGGTGGATGGGACTGGTTCTTATTAGTAGAGAGGCCGCAGCAGACCCAGGCCTAGTGGCACTGAAAGGGGGAGGAATGGGGGAGATGGACTGTGGTGAGAGGGTGACGAGCCCTGTGTTAGACTAGACATGGTTGTTTCCACGCCCACAGTACAGCATGTCATATTTGGACCTGCTGTCAAACAATTATAAACAGCCAACAAACACTGGTCTTAAAAACTTTCAAGCTTATTTTCCTCGATGTGGCGGTTCTCCACGCCGGCTGAGCAGTGTTTTATATGCAGATTTGTGTCTGTCTTCTTCCAAACACCAGACAGTGTCTTGGACAAAGCAGTTCACAGGTACAGAGCTACCAACTGATCTTCAATCCCTCAGAATAGCCTCTGATGATCTGACACTCCCCGTCAGCGTCTCTGCACCGTCTAACTACAATAAATCCACCTTGAACCACATATCCTTGAACTACGCATCTTATCTTCACCACTCTCAGACAACTATGTGACTAATGCACATGTTCACTCATTCATGTCCTTATCTCTGAAATCCCTAGTTATTTAATCCAGACAGGTGCACCAATATGTCTCTCAAGGTAGCAGGTAATAGCATGTCACTAAGAAATGTCAAACTACGTAAGGATTTCACGGTTCTGTGTAGCCTATTAGTCTTGTGTGAGTTTTTAGATACTGCCTCTGGAATTTGGGGGTTCCATGCACAAATAATTGTTCACAGCAGAGTTATTTACTTATTTCTAGGAGGTCATAAGTTGCCATCAATATTGGCCATCAGTGGAGATATAAAGCCTTCAAAAGCCTGACATATGATCAGCCATGAGAAAGATCAGAGTCAGTCAGATGCGAAGAAAGAAGTCAAGTAAGCTGAGCAAGGTTAGGGTCAAAAACAGAAGTCAAGGTTTGCACTGGAAATTGCAGGGATTTTGCTCATTTATAAGCATGACTATAATAATTTCTGATAACTATTTGTAAGTAGAGGCACAATAATAAAGCTCTTCTAATCTTAAAAAAAGTAGGAATTTAAGCCAAACTATGACATTCTAAAGGCATAACTATTGCAACACAAAATATGCTTCTTCGGTAACTCACTCATGTCTGTGATTAAAAAACTGCCATTCTGGAGGGTATATACAAAACAATGTGTTATCTTGTTTAACCTGTTGGACATTTTGCATGGCTGATTAATGCAGTGCAATCGTTTAACTCTATGATTCATTAATTTATTCATGTTCAGAAAATGTCTAATATTTACAAGGTTCAGTGGTTCGATTCGTGGTCTGTAAAAGGAAAGAAGGTTCGTTGTTATTTGGTATAAAACTAAATAATGAACATCAATCATGAAATCAATTACTATTGTAGAACCTCGTGTGAAGCAGAATTATACCAAAAGTCAAGCATGTGTGCAGAGTAATCTTAAACTACATTACCACAGAAAAATAACCATGTTTAATGGTCTCCCTGAGGAGAAAAGACTTTGCAGCACATGAGATCAGTGATCTATTTATTGTGACTTCAAAACTGTGTGTGGTGTGGAACGTTTTTTGTGGTTGACTTTATTTGTAAAACTTGGAACAATCTTGTTTTCATTGTTTTGTCAGCCGTTTTGTTCTTGCCAGTCAAATGTTTCACAAGTACAACTTGATAAATACTCAGTTTGCCAAAAAATACATGACATAGAACAGTTTCAGGCCACCGGTTATTGTGGTCTAGCAGTCAATGTTGTATTATGGATAGTGTGTAGTAATTGCTTCATTACCATGACAGGACGATCACTATTTCTTGTAACTCCACTGGCCTCCACATGGCAGAATAATAGCCTAATTCAGGTGGTAATATTCATCCTACCACATGAATTACAGCAGATAACAAGAGGCCCACTCCAAAACAGACCCCGATGTCAACCTCCCTCTCAATATGTAGATTTCTACAATTATCTCCAGCATGGTGGGCCAGACAGAAGCTGTGTCTAAAATGCACAAAATTAAAGATTTGTGTTTCTACCCCACCAATAATCAGCTACTTCTTAATATGCAAACTACATTCTGAGGTCTGTGGTGCTTAAGATTCCAGATTAAATTTGGCGAGAATAAAGATGAATAAAGAGTAGGGATGAAATCGATGTTGCTGAAGCATCAAGCCCTCCATCTGCAGAAAGCTGTCTGCGGGTGGGAAATAAAATGGTCAAAAAGTCATCAATATTTACCTAGCTTCATGTCCACCTGCCTGTCTGACACTTTTTTTGTTTTTCAGAATGAAAAAGAGAGCTGAAGCACTCCCCGCACATGGTCCTCTTCCCAGCATGACGCAGTATGTGTAGGTTTTCTCTTTTTTTTTTTTTTTCACACTGCCTCAGGACTGAGGACACAACTGGATGGCAGAGAAATGTTGAAAAATTAACCAGAGACACCCAAGACAGGGAGAGGAAAGAATCAAACACTTTTCTTCTACTTTTCTGCCCCCTGCTTCCTTTGCTTGCCCTCAAGCAAGTTGGAGCTCAGGATGAGCAATCCGTTCCCCCCCAGATTAGATCAGCTGGGGGCTGCAGAGTTTACTGGGGGCTTGCCTCTCTTTTACCAAGAGGAGGAGGAGGATAGACAATAGCATCCTGGACATGCTAACATTTGGTTGATGATGTCTGCATTGACTGTACTGTGTCACCGAACAAATAAATAATATAAAGAATTTGCTCTGCCTAGTTAAGAGAGCCACACCCCTCAACATATGCTGTTCATGTGTTCAATTAACATCATAAAAACACAATACCCTACTCCTACATGCAGAACAGACCACGGTTAACCCTCTTTTGACCCAGGTCTTCAGCCATTTAACTTAACATTTGCAGCACAGATCGGAAACCCATGTTTTAAACCTTTCTACCTGCGATTATATTGTCACTGCGCTACATCTTCCTCATCTTGCTTTAAAAAGCTAATTCCAGTGCCAGTGTCCCTCACCATCAACAAAACCCCTTGCTCATCCTCCCATCCATGTCTTCTCCCCTTTCCAGTCTCATTAGTTTGGGTTTTATGCCTTAATCTACACAATGAGGACGAAGTCATGGCAGTTATCTTCAGCAGCCAATGTCTGTCTACCTGTAATCCTTCTCAAAGTCCCCGGCTTTCATCCAGCTCACAAATCTGCACACAATGCTTTTATGCAAGGCCTCTGCCGTAATGCTCAGAGACGACAGTAGCCTTCTTTCTTCTCTTTTTTTTCCAACCCTCATCCCTCAACATAAAACTAGCTGAATCCAGCTCCGCCTTAACAGAACTGAGACATCTTAATCTAGGTCTCAGGACAGGGAAAAGTCAGAATGCAAAGGACATAAAGTGTTAGAATTTGCAAGTTTCAAGTTGATTTTGACAAGTAGATGACACTTCAGGTGCCTCTTTTTCTCTGTCAACTCAATAAATCCATTTAAGTTAGTACTGATCATTGTGTTTCTGATGTTGTACATACAGTATAAAGTAAATGAACCTGTGATTATGAACAATCGATATAATGAAACATTAAACATGCCCAGAATAATGCACTTTAGATGACAGCTAGAAAAAAAATCCATGAATTTATCATTAAAAGTTAATTGAGAGGGGGGCTTAAAAAGGTCAAACAAGTTGCTCCATTCGAGGAGGGCATAAGGGGGTTAGCTTTTAACTTAGCATTTTTATTGACTCTGGCAAAACAAAATGAGCGGGCTCTGTAGGATTGTGCACTCTGCATTGGCCATTCAGGCCTTCAGAGCCCCATTGTAGTACTTTGAAGAGAATGAAAGGAAACCCCACTGGTGGAAATGCAGTGGAACAGCCCCACAACAGGCCACAACTGTTCCCTTATGCATGAAAGGCAGGGACATAAAAGACAAGATGGACTTCTGAGGTAGGGCCAAAAACAAAGGCAACAAAAGTGCTGATCACGAGGGGATGACACGACTCGTCTCGGCAGAAGGAGCAGGGAGAAAAGGGGCAGGGGACAATAGTACTCCCAGCCAAATGACATGTTGAAGAATTGAAAAATCCACACAAGAAGTGTCTTCTCAATTCACAAAACCCACAAGAGCTGGGTGACTGTCGGCTGGACCCTGGTCAAACTGAGAGGGGGTGGGCTAAAACAGCCCACAGCTTTTCTCTCTCTAACTTTCTTTCCCAAATCTTTCCCCGTTTTGGCAAACAACTTGGCAAGGGCCGAGACAGACTGGGGTGATGGCTTTAGTCTGCACACACCAAACCGAAACCAAACCAAACCTAATCAAAGCATGGTGGGTTCCGCTCCCGCAGCTTCCGTTTTGATCTGTTGGCTGTCTGTGTGTCTGATCTGTTTCTGTTTGTGCCCTAAACACAATTATGCTACTGCCTAACCTCCATGGAAACCGTCAGACGAACAAAAACATGTTTGCGCTCATTCAAAAAGCATCCTTTTTTTTTCAGTGACAGACTGTAATGGCTGCTGATATTTGCGCCAATGCTTCATAAGTCATACTAAATAACGCTTCGTTAATAAAAACGCTTCCTGCCGATTTTGACCCTGATGGTTTCGAGGCTGAGAGCAGCTGGGTTTTTTTTTTTTTTTTTTTTGGATTTCTCAAAGCAAAAACCAAACGCAGCTTTCAACATGGCGAAGCAAACTGTTTGTGAGTTAGCATGTAACACCTGAAATAGAGGGCAAGGCTCAGTTTCATGAAGATGATTAGTGTATGATAGAAACTTAAGAAATCAGCTTGCTTCCATTGATAAATCATTTCTCAAATAAATATATATTCAAATTTGATGAATTGCATATTGAAGTAAATGTGTTGTCTTGTGATGTTCCTTACATATCTAAATGAAGGACTAGGACTTTGTTAAGCCAAACTCTGAACCGTGCACTCCACAGGTGAAGGCCCTCCTCCGCGATAGCCTGAGGCCTATCCCACAATTCTTCACACATACCCATGGGCCCTTTCACTGGCCATCACCCTGTCTGATTAATGGATCGATGTGGTAATTGATTAGTGAAGAAGAGGTGGGAATAGTAACATAGGTCAAACGTCAATAATGTCCCCCAGACAAAAGGTGGAAGACGTAAAATGTACCAGTGATAGCCTGCAGCCAGACCTCTACCCATCAAAGCCCTGGCAGGACTAACATAAAGGCCCCAGCACATTCTCCAGCCTGCCCTGCCCTCCCTCCTCACAGCTCCTTTTCTCTTGGTAATGCTGTCTGTTAAAGTGGCAGGAACCATTCTGGGAGCTGCTTGTCAGCTCACCTTCATAAAACAAGCCGTAAAGCAGCAAATAACAGGCTTATATGGCTTCATTATGCCGGCTATGTAGGATCACAGCCCTGGGCTGAGGGGTGAGGGGTTTGTGCTGGTTGTGGAGAGGCGGAGAGAATGTTGGCAGGACAGCATGGTTCTCGTGGAGATTTGTTGCCCCATCAGCTGTCACCATGTCCATGTTTGCTCAGGAGAGGGGACCACTTGACCCCCTTCAACCCTGTATTACCAGAAATGCCGAGCTGGACAGACAAAGAGGTATGACTCAATTTGGAACTGTTGTGACAGCTCAGTTTAATGAGATTTCTTTGACTTTGGTGTCCTTCTATATACTTAATCCTAACGGCAAATTAAAAAGATTCTGATTTGAACAACTAACAAACATTATCAAGCACAAACCATGATGGCGTATGTGAACAGTTAAACACTGGAGAAGAGGGAACAGGGCCAGATGGAGCGTGCATCTGCGACTGCAAACCTTTGGCCACAGCAGGGCAGGACATGAGAGAAACTCTCATTTATTTAATGCAAATATCTTAGGGCTGTTTTACAACCTGACAGTGGGGGCAGCAGTATGGTCAATACCTCCGGTTGTGTCTCCAAAGCATTTCGACTGTCTTCTTCTTTTTTTTTTTTTTTTTTTTTAAGAGTCACCCATGGGTGCCCAGCAAAGAAGTCTGAATCAGAGGAAGCAGCAGCAAAATGTGCAGTTGTGCACTTAGCAGTCTGTGGTACAAATAAATCCAGTGTCCCATTTTCCAACACAGTTCAGTGTTTTTCACTTGACTTTTTTCAAATGGAAGTTCAGATTTTTACCAGAATAACATCTTAAATCTTATGTACAAAGAATAACATAAAACATAAGAACCATGTACATACATGACGTGTAAAATGGCTCTATTAAGGCTCAAAGCTTCAAGAAGAACTATAAATAGTCTGCAGATATTGGCAAGTCTAATATGCGACATAGAAGGCTTGTGGAACATCTGGTAGGCAAGCTTACGCTACATTCACCAAAGTAACTTTCCCTTTATGTGCTTATCTGTCATCTGCCCAGTCCCAGTCGTGTTGAGATCAGTTACTTATCTATTTAGCGAGGCTCTAAGGCAGCACTACTAACAGCATCTCTGTGATCATTGTATGGTTAATTGTCACCTCCATCAACATTAGCACTCTCTAACATGCTAACCAGAGGGGGAAAAGGGTGGGGAGCTGACTGCACACTCTATTCTGAGGCTGACACTTGTTCTCTGAGGGGCGGTTTTTGGTGTCAGGATTACAGTTCATGGGAGAAAAGAGGTGGAGGAGAGGTAGGAAGCTTCCTCCACAACTCATGTCACAGGTCTGTATTGGGGCAGCAGAGGGAGGAAGAAAGAGGCAGAGACTCAGGGACGATTGACTGGCGTCTACTTTTAAGCAGCCAATGGTAAACTGAAGACTCTAGCATGCACGAGATCATCTTCCCTTGACACTTTCTCATGGGTCAACTACTCCATCCCCCCGCTTATGATACAGACGGTGACCATAAAGTCACATGATCACACACATGACCTCAACAGGCCTAGTTGGACACAAACTCCACAACAAAAACACACACATAAGGTTGGAAAGGGTTCAGTGTAAAGACAGTGACGCACGCCCACACACTATATCTGTTACACACACTTGGCACAGGGCCAGAAGGTTTCAAATGTGTCGCCACCAAACCATATGGACACACATATCTGAGCCTAATCTAACAAACACTGCGGCACACAGACACATATTCTACCCTGCACACAGACACACATATCCGGACTGCTAAACAGCATTGCCATCTTGAGCCCCCTGGATCACTTTGGCCATCTGACACTGTGAAGCCTGAATGCATTACGACTGGCAAGGTGGCTGCACTTTCCATCTCAGCTAGCACTGTTACATAACCCTCCATGATATGAATGCATTAGCAGCATTATTTCTGCAGGTGAGAACACTTCTCAGTGCTCACAAACGATACCGCCTCGAATTTGCATATTAGACGATGTTGCTGCAAGATGTCAAACAAACAGGCACGTGGAGGTAAAACAACTGCTGATACACACTTCTAGCTTATCGACACAGGAGAGTATATAAACAGGATGCAATGCCAATTTTTAAAAACTTGCCCTTTTACACTGAATAAACACAGACGATATAAATTTTGAGCAGAAAACATGATGCCTGGTTGGCTCCACAGGTGTCAATGGAATTAGTGGGAGGAAAAATGAATGGGAATGGGGTTAACAGGTTAAGTCTGTAATGGAAAAAAGCAAGCAAATACACAGGCAGGCATGGTTGCACAGGCTATATTAAATAAATGCGGTTAATACAGCTACTCAATGCGATAGTCTGGGCTCGCATGTTCCTGAATGAGCCCTAGATAAGGATATGACTGGGACAACAGATCAGAAGGTAGATCAGATTATTAGGATATTTGGCCTGCGATGTGATACATACTGCGTCTGGTCCCTTGCCCCCACCCACTCACCCACTCACCCACCCGGGCCCAGACACAAACACGCCCCCGTACCCCTCCTCGGACCTCAGAAAAAAGTCTGACAGATGGGTGTACTGGAAAGATCCACTCAGGAGACCAAAACATACTAAGGCGTTGTCTGTCTGACGTTTGGATTTGAAGGGAAACTATAACCTCAGAAAAAACAGGACGGAGAAAAAAGGGACATCTGTGGCATTTGACTTATTTTTCTCTCTTGTGGGGCATGATGTGCTATGAGTGAGCATAGAGGCTTTTGGATCATATTCCATTTAATTAACTGGGATATGATCAACCCCCCACCCCTCCAAACAGCATTCACACCCTGGCTCCAAGCTCCTTATACCTTCGCTGTAAGTTGCCTGTGCCCCCAAGTGGTTGTATATGATAACTGCATCTGCTTTACAACTGCATCAGTTTTAAACATGCAAATTAAATTGCTTTAGCAGCCAAGACTGTCAAAAAAATCACTTTAAAATGTGCTTTTAAGTTGAAGACCCTGTTGCACCATTTAAAAGCAGAGAAAAGTGACCATAAATGAGGAGGGGCTTTAAGATGGGAAATCTTCTTACATGATTTAAGTATAAAAAAAAATCCGCAACCAGGGCCGAAGGGAGATTTCTGACAGAATGAGCCTTACTTTTCTTTCATGGTCGAATGCCTGAGATCAACACTGCCTCGTCACAATACGTGTGAATGGAAGTGCTTTCGAATGCATAAAAACTGACTCAAACTGTCAATTTTAATGAGTCAGAAGATACCAGAATGGCATCTGACCACTACCATTACTACTAAACCCATCAAAACCTTAGTTGACTTTTTACCACCAGAATGCCACTTTCTTTTCCTTACTTCTGTTTTTTTAAGAAATATGGACAAATCATCAATCCTGAGTGTCAGCAGTGAATGGTCAGTCTTTTAAAGGAGGAATTTTAAGTAATAAAGCTGATGCTCCCCATAGTGTTGTAATGACAGACGCTTCATTCTTTTAACCAACAGGGATGCCTTTTGCCCTCGACTTCTGCCCAGCCCCAAGCCTTTAATTAAGACTGGCTTAGGCCTGATTGATCCTGACACACCAGGAAGTTTCTTGAAAATCTGACTGGCAAAACCATGGAAGTATTATATAGGCCACAACCCCCCATAGCAACCCGTAGCCCCTCCCCATACTCCACATAAAAAGGACTGTAAGCTGAAAGCCCCTCAATTCGGTCTATAGGACGCCGTATTATTAAGGCATGCCTTTACATTTCGCATTAAGCCAAACGATTACATTTCTTTTTGTTTAAATGAATGTTTAGATTTTTTTTGTTTAGATACATAACGAGAAAAATCAAGAAATAAACATTATAAGGCAAAAGTTAATCCCTTTTTCATGCCTACAATGTCTGCACTGTATGTTTGCTCTTTGTCTACACCCTAAAATAGACTCACAACAGTAATGAAATAATCTCAAGTCAAGTAAAAAGCATCTCAATTTAATCCTCATCTTCAGCTATGTGAAATCCAGCAGTTTCTCCCCCAACAGCAGCCCTACACACCGCCACATCATTAAATCAACAACACATTTCCTGTAGCAAAAGCTGTGATGCAAATAGGAAACTGGGATTGTGAGATTGTCAGAGCACCGTGTTCTGCAGGTGTTGTGCACCACGTGGAGAGAATTCTTGTACCAGCTTTCACCGCAACACAGCCACTGATGAGTCAGAGAGCCCCATGAAAGTGCAGGAGCTCCATGAACGCTGCCTTCGTCTCATGGTGTTCAAGTATTCCCCCAGAGTAGAATTATTTGATGACAACGTTACAAATAGTCTGTCATATGCAGAATAAAAACTAGCATGTTGGCAAGAATTATTAATAAATTGCAGTTATTAATTTAATAGATGGCTGACAAAAGTACATAAGGTTGAAAAACTATTCTTTGATGGACCATAATGTAAGTTTGGATGAGCGTGGGAACATTTCCACAACATCTTGCCAAAGTGGATACAAATTTCACATGAACAGAGTTCAGTTTTTACAGTGTGACAGAATTTCCACATCAACCTGAAGGACACAGAAGTTTCTACACTGTAAAAAATGTTTGTAAATTTTACGGTGAAAAACTGTCAAACCATGACGGTAAAAATCTGTAAACTCTAAAACAATTTGAAGCAGTTTATATAACACTGATTTACCGTAAATAGATTCATCGGGAGAAAAGTGTGTTTTTTAGATTTTTTTTCGCTTGAAAAAACACATTTCTCAACTCCTGCACAGATTGTAATGGAAAAATTCTATAATATGTATAACGATACTGTACTTTTTGCATTAAATTCTCAAAAAGAATACAGTTAAATGTACATATTGTTGTACTGGTAATGGAAAGATGCGGCAATATTTCTAACAAGTAACATGGCAATTTATACATTTATTACAAGAAAAAATTGCAGTTTGTTACCGATCAAACTGATGTACTCGTGTGTTAATAATGGACATGTGCTTTAATATTTATTACAGCTTTAACTGTAATTTTTGTTAAAAATACATATATTTAATGATAAATACACTAACTGCTGTGCTGATGATGGGAAAATGCTGTAATATTTATAAGTTACACAAATTTTATTTATATCATATTTTCATGGAAATTTTCTAATTTTTAAAGGTTAAAACTTTTTTTACAGTAAAATATGGAATGAAGCATGTTTTTTTCACCCTAAAATCAACAGTATCAATACATTTCTTTACTGTAAATGGAGAAAATGTTTTACCCTAATTTTATGGTAGCATTCTGGCAACCACAGCTGCTGGAATTCTACCATAAAAACAACCTTTTTTTTTTTTTTAACAGTGTACATGGACAAGAGTGGTAGCTTCATAAACCTTCTCAGGTGCCCTCAGTCGGCGATACCAACCACAGAATTAGCTTAACGATGTTATAACATTCATAATCTGCTAGGCTAGTGCTTCTAGTTTTGATTTGTTTGATAAACACCTAATTCAGACTGGTACTGCCTCCACAAAACAGCCATATGTTCACACTCTAAAGTCTGACATGACAAAACCTCTGGCCTTCTGCCGCTGACTCGGCTTTAATGCTGCCAGCTGTATACAAGCATCTAAACCCTTTGTGTTACAAACTCACTTGAGAAGTGTGTGACAATGCTTTCTTCAAACAGTGCAGGTGGTGACTGTTTCCTTCGTACCGCAGCTGCATGTGTTCACTGCTGAGGCCATTAAGTGCTACAAACTCATGCAAACCCGTTTATTTAACAAGACTGAT
Source organism: Amphiprion ocellaris (assembly GCF_022539595.1). Classification (NCBI taxonomy): domain Eukaryota; kingdom Metazoa; phylum Chordata; class Actinopteri; family Pomacentridae; genus Amphiprion; species Amphiprion ocellaris. The sequence continues at coordinate 3,121,702 of NC_072776.1, read as the reverse complement.
GCTGACCAGCTCTCCCTGCTTCACTCATCTTCCTGTACATGGCAAACTGCAGCTTGTAAGCCGAGGAGCACCAAACAGACCGACTGGGAGCTTCAGAGCTGATCATATTTGCTCGTGTACCAGACAGCAGACTCAGTGCTTGTGAGCTTGTTAGTCTGTGGATATTACTCCTAATTCCTGCTCCCTGCACAACTTTGAGTCCTTGCCGTTAGTGGTAATAACTGTGCTGCATTTTGATTAAAAACACTTTATTGCTTCCAAGTAATTTCGTTTTACCATCACAGCGATGATACAATTAACTGGATTTAGTGGAAATTAGTTTATTTAGTGTTAAAGTACACATATCATCACAGTAAACTCTGCACATTAAGACATACATTTATCAGCTTTATGTAGCATATAACTTAATGTTTTGTGAGAATAATGACACAGATCATTTTACTTCCACCCACTTCCTGTATGTCATGTTAGAATAATGTTTGAAATAATCTGCATATTTAGACATCCGGATGTGGCTTATACATATAAAAACATCCCAGCACTACTCTAGATGTCCTCTTCACTACTACAAATATGCCTGAACATGAGCATAGAGCTTTAGGTGTTATAGTATACTGTATAAATATGAAATACAATTTAAAATGTGTTTTTATAAGTTTTAATGTCCAGTGTTTAGTCTAGTCTATTGGACTATGTTAGAAATGTGTTCAAATGAACTCGGATTCAATGTTTCATCAACGCCTTATGGTTAACTATGGTTAGTCAGTCACTGAAGGTAAACCCTTACTCTTAAGCAATTGTCTCTTATTGTTGGACATGCCAAAGTTTTGTGTGTGCAATTTATCAGCATCATTTTGAGGTCAATCAATACTTTAAAGTACACATTCCTAGAAACCACCAACACTTTTGTTTCATGAAGACGTAACTGATTTGAATGCACTACCATGTGTTAGTTCTGGAAGGAGAGAAACGCTGACAAACGTTAGTCTGATGGTGAACTAAGGGTCTCGTGTTGTCATACATGGTGCAACGGCTGACGTAGCAAACCTAATGACCGCGTGTTAGCAGCTGAAACATAAACACGGACTGAGCCACAATGTGGAAAGTGACAGGGAAAGAGCAAGACCCTACCTTGGCCTATTTCTCCATTAGGGTGTGGTGTGGGTGGGGGTGGGCAATAACCAGTGCCCCTTCCTTCCCTTACTGGGAGGATCGTGGAAACTAAACTCAGCCACATTTTCAATATGCCTGGCACCAACCCATTTTAGGAAGTGACAAAAAGCATTTGTGTAAAGCACTCTGACTCCCCTGAAAATCATGACATTTAAATGATATTTGTTCTTTCTCAGGAATGAACTACAGATATCCTTTTTACATCAATAATCTGGAATATCAAGCTTAGGCTCAAGCCATGGCTGGTCATAGGTAAATACAGTATTGTGCTATTCACACAGATTTAAAATCAGAACCGGTGGGTGCAGTGCTAATTTTTCAAAGAAAAAGGCGCAACTTTCTTGGATTTATTTGTTTCGTTTTGCAAGGAGCATAACTTGTGGCTTAAGAGGTTAGAACTATTTGTTAATACCTACTAGAAGGTTGTTGGTATAGCACCTTTCCATGGTCATCCTTTTAAGACCCTTTATAATAAAGCCACAGCAGGCCCTCATATTCCACCAAATGCAGGTTTTCTAAGGCCATAAGTGTGAAGTGGGTGTGAAGTAGAATATGCTTCCTTCTTTATTCCAGTAAAACATCTCAAAAGATCACTTAAAATCAATCCACACTATACAGAGAATCAATAAAGCCTGAATGTGGCTCTGCAAAGTTTTGGGACAGCAGGGAACATGACTACAGATTTATTCAGCTACAACAGAATCACAGCAGTAAGCCTAAGGTTACCAAAAAAATACTTCAGTTGTCTACAGCTACAAATTCTGATCTTTGTCAAAATACAAAACATGAAGTTGATTGTAAGTTTTGCAAAGCTAATGCATGTTTCATAACATCAAAGACAAAATCATCCATTAAGGTGCACCACATCATCCATTGCTTCATTTGTTACCAAAAAATCTACACTGTAATACAGCACAATGTTTTTAATCTGGATCTTAACTATTCTCATAAATGTTGCTCTTTCAGACTAATGGGTCACGTTAACCTTGCATTTTGCCACATCAATTGTGGAGATCACGGAGATGCAACTCTGGTACATATATTTGGGTAAAGACCACCAAGCTTCCTTGTAAACTTCCATTTTACAAAAACCCTTTCAAACGACTGTCTCTGGGTCCAGATGAAAGTAACCACATGGAAACATTCTAATCAACGTAATGTTCTTCTGGTAAACCTTGGGCCCTTGCATACAGGTGAATATTACTTCTAGAACATGTCTTATCTACGAAGGTCCCAACCTATAACCCACAGGATCCAAAGGACCCACTGCCAGCATCCCATGTACATGATCTAACAATTCAGGGGTGTTTTGGTAGCATGAAGGGACCCTACATAATATTAGGCAGGTGGTGTTAATATTGTGGCTGACTGGTGTAGTTATGAGGCAACAATCAGCTCAAGTGTTGGTGAATTTTCCTTTTAATGATGCCAAAACACATGAAAATCCCTACCAGTGGGTGTCCAGGCAAGTCTGGTGTAATTCTAGGGCAACAGTGATACTATGAAAGCCCAGTTCAGGTGACAAAGCATTAGTGTCGCCATTCATGAAGAGGTTTGCATGAAAGAATGTGGGTTCAGTCTCTCATAATATACACCGAGTTGACCTTTCTATTGGCATTGCCCGTGAGGATTCCTGAACAAAACCACAATGTAATGTCGAGGTCAAATGTCTGGAGTACAGTCAAACTGGTCCACTGCTGGGATCCAGATAGAGATAGCAGGCATCAAGTACAGGAAGTCATTAAGAAGATTCCATTCGGAGTTTGCGAAAAGTTTCCTGAACAGTGCAGAATGGGTGTTGGCATATTGTTACTGGAAATGTCTGCCGATTGACACAGGGCATGACGGCTGACATGCTGCAGACTGTTTTGACTGGAGAGGAGCCTAATGATCAAAGAGCTACTGAAATGGCACGATATGGAAATTTTTTATGAATCCAGAAACAGATTCATGGCAATAAAGATATAGTCACATCATAGGATTAGATTACCGCTTATAATATTTATCCAATTTCTAGAATCTAGTTAGGATTCAGAATCTCTAAAGATATTCAGAAATCTCAGAGCAGAACTTTTTAAAACTCAAACCTTGATGCTTTAGAAGACTAAAGAAACCTGGCTGAGCTTTCTCTCCAGTTCAGAAGCGGGCTGCTGGGTTTGTCCCTCTCTTTAGTTCTTGTAGTAAAGCTGGACTTCAAAAGAGCCTTATCACTGTCACACTCTCTCAGAAGAGAGAACACAGTAATGGAGACCGGATGTACAGGCTTACACTAGGTTAGGCTAACACAAGGAGAAGAGTGAAGAAATGCTTTGAATGTTGCCTAGTAAAAGGAAGAGCTCCTGTATAGGCCTCCTGACCTTCCCACTCCACTTCCTTCCTGAGCAGAAAGAGGAATGCTGTGTCAGGTTTTATAAATTAGTAGGGGATGTGCATTTCGACTTTCTCTCAGTAGATTTCACTGTAAATTATATGTTCCAGTGGGCATCTGTGACTCGGACACAAACAGAAACACAAAATCTAGAAATAGAAATCAGCTGGAATAACAGCTTACTAGATCTTTAAAGATGCATTTCACAAGTCTTTCATAATCCTAATTCCTAGTCTTGACACCCACTCTCGGCTCACATTTTTTCAGCAACAATCACAGTATTTACCTGTAAGATGAGCTTCACCAATTCACTTTCCCCTTCAGTACATTTTCTGTCTGGTCTTAATCACTTGTCTACAATAATAAAGTTTAGTCCGAGTAAAACTGCATTCCTATGTATAAACTAGCTACATATAAATCAGTAAATAAAGATTATAAGCATGCCTTATGATGAAAGTGAGTTCCAGAAGCAACTAAAAGGATAAGTGGTTTGATGATCTCAGGCAGGTCATTCAATGAAAGTGGTGCCTTGAGAGGTAAAAGTGCTGTGATTTATGACAGCGCTTTTAACAGTGTTGCACTTTACATCATGATTCATTCTCTTGATTTCCTCATAAGCATCCTCATATTTGATGGCAGATTACTTCTGAGCACTTCTAGGTTAATATACTTTATTTGCTTTGCCACAAAACAGAAGCATTGCTCTCATTTGACGGACAATGTTGGCAAATGTGAAAGGTCAACCTAGAACCGTGCACCTACATGAAAGATGTTCACACTTGACTTGTGAATTTGCCACAATTACAGCAGTCTTTCTCTGTGACAATACACATCCATATGCATATGCTTTGCAGTAGCCAATGATGCATGCAGACTGCGTTAAATAAGCCTAGCCGAGTATGGAGAGCTGAACTCATGACATCATGTCTGGGTCGGTCTGTGCTCCTCTAGGTTTGGTAAACAGCACAATCTCTTACTCAGCATTATTAGCGCCTGTTTTCCTGCATCGTTTTCCACGGTCTCACTTTCCATAGTCTAAGACAAATCAGCATCCACTACAGCTGTTGCAATAATAAATCAAAACCTCTGAAACCTTTTTAATGAAAAAAAAACACGCTGTCCTTATCCAGACAAATGAAACAATCCATAGGCTTTGCACCAAGGTTGGGTTTTCAGTTATTTGCAAATATCTGCAGCATTTCAGTGAAATTTTCCCATTTGGTTACCAGAATGTTTGCTCTCTATGCTTTCCTGTGCTGCTACAACACTTGCTTCTCATTGGCCACCTTATGTTCTATATTTATCATTAAAGAAGTTGACAAGGCTTTCAGAGGAAGTTAATAACAGTGTGTATATTATTACACTTTAGGGGAAAGATGCACCATTCCAGATTTGCTTTTTAAGTAAAAAGCTAGCTAGAATTCTGTTGCTATATCAATACAGACAAAAAAAGCGCAAGTATCTCCCTGTGCATCTCTCTTCTTCTCTCTCCTCCATCTTCGCTATGGCTAACTCAGTCTAGCACAAGGTCCCTACTTTGACTGTGGCTTCATCCTGTATTTTCCAATTATCACCTTTTAAAGGCCAGCTGGGTGCATTCCAAACCATCAGGGGGCAATTCCATTTGCATTGCTCTGAGACAAAGTCATGCCCAAGTACTTTCATGCTTAAGTTCATAACAGACAATCTAAAACGATATTCTCTGGAAGTTAGAAGGTATGATAGAACACCTTCAGCGAAATAAAATACATCAAACTGAGAGGTGGATCTTCTTTCTTTAAAAAAGCTCTTAATATAAAGTACTTCAAAAGCTTAAAGTTGAAAATCTGTCAGTGCTGAAGTAAGTTGGTGGACTGCATCCCCCCAGCTTTAAGGTAACAAGTTTGTGTTATAAATATTGCAAGTGGCTTCTTCAAACTTTTTCCATTTCAGACTGATCAATGTAACTCTCCCGTGAGTGAGGCTCTGTTTACAATTTCACCTCATTATGCTGATTTTATTCTTCTTCTTCATTAATTTGATTTCTAAGCAGCTCAAGGAGTATTTTACATCTGCTTTACTTAGGTCATTTTATTTACCAGTTGAAATTCCCCGTAATCAAAGAGGGCTCTTCCCTCTGTTGAAATGACCGTTGCATCCGTGTGTGTGTGTGTGTGTGTGTGTGTGTGTGTGTGTGTGTGTATGTCTGTGTCTCTGTGTGTCTGTGTGTTGTTTAAGGGTTTGGGGGGAAAGTAATTGTTTCATTTGCTTTGGACATTAATGAACACTGCCTTCTCTGCCTGCCTTTAGGCTCTCTTTCTTAATGCCGCGGCTGTTCACTAGTGTAAACCTGTGTTTGATTTCCCCTCTCCCCTCCCTCTCGGACTGCATATAGTAGCATTTAGCTGTGAATTAATTTTCATGTTTAGATATATCCTGCTGAGGTGTGATGGCAGTGGTGCATAATCAAAATCTGCAACACTACGTATGTGTAGATAGGCGTTACTTGGGTATTTTCACAGTGCAGATCTGTACTAGGGCAGCGAGGAAACTAGAAGGATAGAGAGGGGTCAGTGGCCAACAGACACAACAGAAGTCAGCAACACCACAATGGACATTTAACACAATTTTACGCAAATCTATCGTCTTATAGATGGGTATGGAGTGCAGGCTAACTTTTGCAGGGAGGTGTGCAGCTGTGAGTGTGTCTGTGTGATACTGCACATGTCTCTGGCCATGGGACAAGACAAGCACCCACAGCCACAGCTCAAACACCAGCAGCCCTTAACATGGTGTGTCTAATGCTCCTATTTAGTGTTTGGGGTGCAGTGGCGCGTGGCCTGAGGTTTTTGGGAGGGGAGCGTGGATAGCACCTAGCCTGACAGCTGTGCCCCAAACTGAAGACAAAAGCCCGAGGAAGTACCGCATCAGCGAAGATGGGACTAAAAGGCATGGCAATTTGCTCGTGGTCTGGCCTATACTGCCATCTGATTCACTGCATCGTCCGCTACTCATGCTAATGATGGCCCAGTAGCAAAAACTACTCTTAAAATCAGGCATTTTTGAGCAAATTCTGCTATAAAGAAATAAGCATCACGTGGCACGTTAAGATGAAAAGCAGAAACACAAACGACTAATTCATAACAGACTTCATTTCAAACAAAAAACAACAGAAAGAACACAGGCCACCTTTTGTGCATCAGTCTTTTCATTGGAGTTTATTTTTAATCCTTTGATAGGAGGGAGTCTCTTTGTCAATCGGTGTACATCAAAGATAAGCTAACTTACCATGCTGCTTGTGTTTGTGTGTCTATGTATGCACGTCTGCATTCAAGTGTTTAACATCACACAGCAAGGCGTGTTTTAAAATCAGTTGATTTAATAAGTTTGGGTAGCAGGTCACTGGCTAAACAAACAAACCAGTTGTGAGCATATATGCAAAACATCTTAAGTCTGAAAAAAAAAAAATAAAAATTGGGTCGTGTTTGATGAATACCTAGTGGAATACACGGCAGAATATAGCCTAACATGCTGTCTGCTTATTCTGTTTTCATGAACACATACCCTTTGTCGAACAAAGCCTTTTTTGTTTAAAACATCTGCAGACACAATAACAAATGCGAGACCAAAATTCTGAGGCTGGGGAGGATTGAGTTAAAATCTAAATTAAATGTTTAAAAAGGCATTAAGCACCCAGAATCAATTTTCATAAACACTAACCCTTTATTACCATCCACAAAGGTACCTCCATTTGTGGGTTGGGCGAACAGAAGAAAAAGAGATAATAATTACTTGTTTGTTGTCACATCAGCTATTAGGTGATAATTAGGCCTGGGTGAGAATTTTAACTCTTTTAAATGGTTTGTTTGATCCGAACACGTGTTCCCAGATGGATGTCTGAGTATCCTGCATTAATTACTATTGCAAATTAAAGGATAATCAAGCTTGTACGAAACTGAATCTGCGTCTGATGTTTCAACCTGCAGTTCTCTTGAACGCAGAAAAATATTACCCAGCATTTGGAATACACGTTTCCAGTGAAAGGCGATTTGAAAGAAGGGCAGATGCTGGTGTACACATTTTCTGCTATGCTTTCACGACTGTGGTGGACTAGAGATTTATGTGAATAGACACTGATTGTGTGCTTTACTTAGATCTTGCAAAGGCAGATGAAACATTGGTACTGGATCAAAAGGTGTTCACAAAAGGGTGGTGGAGCCACGTCTGGGCCCCCACATCAATAACCGTCCTCGTAGTAAAATGGAAAACTAAATATTTACAATTATGTTTTAATATCAAAACAGGAAAACTATCCATCCCTCACATAAAGGAACTACTTTTATTATGCCCTGGTGTCCACAATAACAAAAGCACAGACGTCAGGGGATTGAAATGACTCAAAAATATCCACTGGTTTAAATTAGACCATCAAACAGTCAGCTGCTGATTTGTTTCCTGTGTGTGCTTGTGTGTGTGAGAGTGTGCACATGTGTATGTTGTGGTTGGATGGTGAGCTGAGGAAGAGGACAGAGCAGGTTTCTGACCTCCCATGGGTGCAAAAGAGTGAGTGCAATGGTGTCAGTTCACTAAAACAACAATGTGGGCAACAGAGGGTACTTCATGACTGAGAACCATAAACAAACCTTTTCTACAACCTGCTAAAAGCAAATTATCCAACTCCTGCATCTTTGGGAATTCTGTTTTCCGGGATTTTGTTAATTCAAATACCAAAAAAAGGGGTGTCATAAAAGCAAGTCAATCAAATGCACAAAGCAAAACTCTAAACAACACTTTAGAATTTAAGTGCTTTTGTTCATTTGTGGTGCTTCTGCTGCCTCATCCGTTAACGGAATTTCTGGAAGTGGCCTGGTAGTGGTGCAAGGTTACTGTGAAGCATTCCTTTTTCACAAAGCGAGAAAAACATCTTTAACTTTATGCACAATTTTGGGAGTAAGTCAAACACCCTCCTATTATCGTACATGTTCCTATGGTACATAAAAACTAAGTCCAGATTTAGTAATGCATCCACAGGCTGAGAGATTATCGAGCGTTTAAAAAAGTGTAGCTGAAATAAAATACTTTTCTGAATTAACCTCTTATCTTTTTGCATTGGTAAAGGCAGTCCAAATTTATGGATTCTGTCAACTTGAAATTACACTTGGTCACTTTAAACTGGATTCAGCAAATGTGGGAAAATCCGGTTTACTGCCTCTGTCATGTCGTCAATGTTGTTGTTTTTTACATTTTCTTCTGCTCAGCCCCATCTTTGAGCAGGATGACAGAGTAAAGAGAAGGAAAGAATATTAAGCCTACTGAAAAAAAAAATCATGTTTTACATTTCATCATGTTTGGACCAAGGAGATGTTTAAGTTGGAAAACTCACAATGACTTTCCCTAAAATTACATTGCAGCAATGCTCATTTGAGAGAAATCAATTTAGGTACATCTAACTTAAACCACTAGAATTAATACTGCTTGTTAAAATACAATAATGTAAAAATATTATACATCTAGGGAATCCTTGGATTTGTTGGGTAGGATTGTAGTAGTATCTTGAATAATTTTTTGAGTTTTAATCCCTATTACTTACTTAGTTAAAAATCACATATTAACACTATAGGATCTTCACTTGTGAGGTTAATTCATAACACAAATCATATTCTTCTGTGTGTTTTAGCTGGAAAACAAGTTGGCGTAGTGGCTGTTGTAAATGCAGTGTATTAAAAACGATGCCTTGTTAAACTAATGCAAAAACTTAAGTCAACTGTCAACTGAAGAAATTCGCTTAAGTTAGTAGAACAATTCTCTTTTTTAGAGTAATTTATGATGCTTGGAAATAATTTTACAACTCTGAAGTGGTAAATAAGATAGACAGCAGAAACACTTTTTTCCACACAAAACTGACTGATTGTTAATAAGGATTAGTTGCTCCTGGCTGAGATTAATGTGTGACCACATACTTCCAGAGAAAACAGAACTATGCCAAAATACCAGTTTATTAAGGACAGGTGTACTTCCATGCAATCTGAATCCTCACCATAAGTCTGAAAATATTGCCCTTTCTCTATTTACACCATCAAGCAGGTGCTAATTTAACTGTACGCTCATTTTTGAAACAGTTTTTAGTGATGCTGTTACACTGGGCAGCTTTAAATTGTTGCTTTACTTGTGAGAAACTGTTGTGCAAGTGGCTGCACAAACACCTTCAGAAAGAACCCAGGCAGAAGTTTTTATAGACTGCCAAAGGCTAAACAGATGAGATGCAACATACAGGAAGTCTTTGTAAGGGGCTGTGTAACTTTAAGCAACCAAGCACACATTTTTTTAATGAACCATAAGATGATTTACATATTTAATCAAATCTGTTCAGAAGTAATCAGAAATAGATCAGCTTCCATCTACTTCTTTCCTTATTCTTCCTGTAACATACTTACCAATTGCTACATAAAGTTTGCTGTTGCTAAGTGACGGTGCTTATTTTGTCCACAAACACTTACATGCATTACGGTAATAGATTACTACCTACGAAAAAAAACAAACTCTGGAAACCTGTTATGATGTAAACCCTGTGAATATCCTAATTACTGCACAACATGATACTCATTACAAAGACCCTGGCATGACCAAAAAGAGCAGACCCTCCTATGTGAGAGTGGCTGTGTCCTTAGAGGGCATTAGTGGCGGCATTATCTTGTTGTGCCAGACAGTACAGTAGTAAATACCCTGGCAAAGGACCTCGTAGTAAACTCTGATGAAACTGCACGGCAGCATCGGAGTGTTGTGGCCGTCCTGGCACAGAGATATGGGTCATGCTAGGCTGTCCTCTCCCTCACCCCAACACCAGAGCCCAAACCCTGATGAGATTAGCCGGCCAGCCAGGCGCTCAGTGGTGGTAAAACACAAACACCACTGATTATGTGAACATTAAAGTCGGATCCCCTCACACTTCAGTTCGGATCCCCTTGTGCAGGGTCACAAGCGGGTTAGTGTAATGACTGTGCCGCTATTTGCAACATATATGGAGGTTTTATCTTGGCACACGCCATGGACCTCAGAGACGGTAAACAAACACACAATTATCCCGCGATTAGGGTTGATGTCATCAGACGTGTGCTTTGACTTTCGGTGCGTGAAGACTGGGACGGTGGCATGGCTCGCTTCCTGGAACCCTGAAGATCGCTTTTACCTGAGAACATGCTTGGCCAACTTATTTGTGAAAACCTCACAGAAAGCCAAACAGCCTGACATTTCCTTTCAGTGACTAGTTTTGTGAGGTAGGTTAGTGAATGCAGTGCCTTGGCCACGGCTACTCTCTGTTAAATCACTGCTAGAAATGGGATTAGGCAGGTCGGAATGCCAGGGTAATCACTCATTCAGCAGCAGCCAGGAGAAAAGGCCTCCTTAAGGAGAAGGGGTGGGTTTTATATAGCTGAGAGCTTTGATTACTGCCCCGTCTTAAAACCGCATCCGATGAGTAAAGACATGCACTGGTCCTCCCCCACATTTACTGGGCGAGTTGCCCTCCTGGGTTCCTGTAAATAAGTGATGTCACAGCGCTTAATGATGCCCAGACTAGACTCAGCAAGGTCCTGAAAAAAAAAAAAACACTGCCAGCTTCATCACTACTGTGAGCATGCTGCCTTACCATCATGTCAACAAAGAATTAGTTTTGCACACTGTATCCTATTTCTCTGTGGGGCAGCTGATGATGCAGCTGAAGTGCGGAGTAGTGAACGCGATCAAGTGCATTTTTTTGTCTTATTCCACGAAGCCAGTAAAGTTCACCCCGTTGGGAGAAAGAAACAACGTCCTCATCTGAAGATCGAGTGTTCTGTCAGTAATGGAGATGTTCAGATGGAGAGTGCAAAGAAAGAGAGACACTTTCTCTGAGCTGTCTCCCGTTCTCCCTGATGCAGACTGGTAGTGACAGTTGTTTCCAGTTGCTACATATAAAAGGGCCCATCATAAAGCCTGGCTAGAGGAAACAGGATAAGCGCTTGAGCCAAGGCAGTAAAAAGCTCTCTGGGAACTTGAAAGCCACACAAATGAAGTCTGCGTCTGCCATCTGGAAACAATAAACAAACAAAACCCAGCAGCCAAACAAACACCACGAATGGCAGAAGGGAAGAGACAGAAAGAGACAGAAAAAGACAGAAAAAGAGAGAGGGAGAGAAAGAGAAATGGAATCAGACATTAAGAATTGGAGAGTGTGAATGAGTGATGGGGAGAGGAGGGTGTCAGTGTTAAAAATGTGTGCAGCATGCATCATTAGCAGACACTGATGGGAAGACAGACACAGAGACAACCCTTTGTATAAAATATCCTTTGATGCCGGGGAGATGGCCCTGCTGTTTGAATGTGTGTGGTACCACTGAAACCTGGTTCTAATGAAGTGTAGTGCTAACAGGAGGCTGTCTGTCTGCAACCAGTGTCGGTGCCAGTGATGTGATGAGAAGTTATAAACCAGTTCCAAATTCGTCAGAATACCAAAAGAATATCAGCCAACTTTTGCTCCCTGCCCACATAAAGCAGCAGAGAATTCTTCTTCCTTTTTAAAATACAGATTCAGAAAGATAGATCACTTTTGACCTCTTTTCACAGGTGCGATAATGATCATGTAGTTGTTTGATATGGACTAAATATTCTTATTGTAGAGAGGCTGCAAAAACTGCGGTATCAGTAGAGAAATGTAATGTTAGATTAATTACACTAGAAACTAAAATTAGAAGACTAAAAATGAAGAACTAGACAACTAGCATTGTCTAGTTGGGCAGGTCTGATTCAGGAATTAAAAAAATAATCTATCAATCTCCACCTTTATGTCTTCAGTTTCTCACATGCACATTCCTAGAGGTCTTATACACTACTGTCAACATGGTAAATATATGTTTTATAAGAGCTCAGCTACCCAGATATATTCAGTTTCGTATGCACATTAAATGGTAAAATTAACTTCATGCATCAGAAACATGTAAACATACATCAGACCACAAGGTCTGTTGCATGTTATGAAGCTACTGAGCTTAGTTCAAACAACAAAGGGCTGCAGCTGATGAATACCAATTTACCTACTGATCATCAAGTCTATGAAATGTCAAATTTGCCAGATGTCCATCATAATTGCACAAGTCTATGTGATGTCTTCCAGTTATTCAGCGGTCAATAAAACTCTGCAATGTTTAGCTGAAGAAACGGAGAAAACTACATCTGAGCAGCTAATGATTGTAAACATTTGATTGTTCTCTAAATAAAACACCTAAAATTGATACCAGTTGATTGTATATCAAACAACTTATCAATTATTTGACTAATTTAAGCATAACATTTACATAACGTGGAGCACCAGTTCTTAGCCTTTGCCATTCTCCTTAGTGTGGTTTTGTTAAGTCAGTTTTAGTCTCACTGTTTCAGCACAAGCATTGCTTCTAGTTCTACTATTGATATTCAGCTATACTTGTTTTCTGGGTAACAAAATGTGTCTCATAAGAAGAAAAAAGCTTTCTCTCAGCAGCACAACTTTATCATGAGATATAGCTGTTAATATTCCAAACCAACGTTCCTGGTCAGTCACTCAGTGACAGTGTGGGACTATTCAATGAGGGAAATTCATGAGATAAAGCTTCACTTGCAACAAGACTGAGAATCACAAGCCGCTCCGGAAGACCTCATCAGGCCCACTGTCAACACTGACACCAAGGGGTTGAACTGAGAACTGCAGCCATGTGGCCACAGCTGGACCCATGTACTGTTATGGATAGTCTCACCTATAGGTGTTCACACGCTTTAACATGTTATGGCAGAATGGCAGAGGAAACTACACAAACACAGGCACATACACACATACACACAAACAAAGGCACACACACACACACGCACGCACGCACGCACGCACGCACATACGCACCCTGCTGTGCCTGGTTAACAAACACTCCGCTATAAAAGCAGGCCTCTTACTCATTAGGGTGCTGTGTATCAGACAGGAAATGCTGGGTAAATTACACCTCATCGCCCTGGAACTAGCCAACCATCACCATGGCAATGAGCCAAACTCAATGCCGTGAGAAGACCAAAACACCATCGTGGCAGAGGAAAAGGGGACAGGACAAGATACATTTTCCTTAATAACTGATAAATACTACCCAGTACCAGTAACACAAATGTACTGCAGGGTTCTGAGCTGTAAACTGAATCCAAATATGTGTCTATTTATTAGCTAAGAGAACCTCTAGGGCCTTTTGACAGAGGAGATGACTCAAAACCTGGAAGCAATAACCTGCCCACACACAACTTTTGCTACCCAATTAATGCTACATGGGCTAAACTGTACCAGCCAAGCACAACCTTTATTAGAAATTGTTAGTCATGCCTACAGTAAATGTTTTAAAACAGTTCAATAAGCTGCAGGTAGGATAAAACTAATCACAAAGACCATGAAAATGTTTTATATTGCAATTCAGCTATTCACTGACCAAATTATGATCATAATATGTAAATAGATTAAAAATAAGTAGCTTGGGAAAATCATATTGTTAAATGTATTTCTATCAATTAAATACATATATGTACCAAAACACTCCACTAGTCTTATAAATGAGAATTTCATCACAGCACTTGTCTTGGCTCACATCTGTAAAAAGCAAAGTTTCCCACTTTTGTTGTCACAAAAAACAGAATATTTCCCCAGCTTCTCATTCAATCCGACCACCACGCTCAAACCCTCAACCACATAAACCACCCGTTAGCCAAGTTCCCCCCTCTCTCCCATGTTTCTAGAACAAAATTCTTTTGTTGCATTGTTCACACATTTCTTCCGAGCCGTGTTTATACAGATGCAATTCCATGTGCGCTCCGGGGTCGTAAGAAGCCCTACTCCGAAGCTGAAGATGTGCTGTTGATCAAAGGCTTTAGCACTGGAGCACAGACACTTGTTTTGGTTGTATTTTTTTTTTTCTGTGGGGATACAGGTTAACATATCCATCTGTTGACCATATGAATCCACCTTGGTCGGTGCTGGGACAAGTGTAGGCCTCTCTTCTCTCTGCCATCCCACACTGCTCCCCTCGACCCTGTTTACTCAGCTGGTCCCCACGCCAGTCGCCAGAGCTTTGTTTTCACACAGCAACATGTGTTAACTTAATGCTCTGTAACAGATTTCAAAGGCAGCTTAGCTGGGTCAACAACAGGTAATAGACCGATTTATTGATTCCTTGGCTCAAAAAAGCTAAAGTGGGAGAAAAAAAAAAAAAAAAAAAAACTCAGTAGTCTCTGGTAAATGCAGGCGGTGGAGTTGTGGTGTAGACCCATTTTGATAGTGTTGTTTAATTCAGCTTGTTAAACAATAGTCTCCTGATTGTCTTATACATAATATAAAATGGAAGAAGACAGAGACAGGGTTTCAGTGTGGTTCACATATTTCCCAAAACCATCTAAAAATGTTCCAAAACTTTGGTGCTGTGAAGTCAAGAATGTGCCTATTAAAGGATTAGATAATCCATTACATAGTTGAGGAAACCATAAGGTCTGAGGTTACTTGACCAAACCTGCTCGCCTTCCTTTAGCTGCAGAATTTGGTTACACAGTCCCTTTGGTTGTTTTCTTGCTTGATTGGATTATGGCCACACACCTCAAGCTCGCCTTCCACCACCAATCAATGAGGAAATGAGGTGTCAACACTCTGGTGTTTATTCAACACTCATTTATTTTTCTACCGGAAGCCAAAGAAAGCTCAGCCACAAAGGACACCAGATGAGTAAAAAGGGATTTTCGTTAAGCATTTAGAATTATTGCAGATTTCTAATAGCATTACAAAATAGCATTTTATGGGGTGCGACTACTAAATATGTTCATTTTCTTTAATTGCATTACATGTAAATTCCTCTGGTGTTATACAGTATTAAATGGAGATTAGCTAATTTACTGTGAAATTACTAATGCATTTATACCCACAGTTTGCACTAATATAAAGAGTGTATAATATTACGCATGTATAGTAAAATTGTGTCTTGCTTCTAATCTCTTTTATAACTGAGAAGACGGGGCTTTTAAACTTCTGACTGTGCGTCCATATGACCAAGCTAAAAGACCTAGTAATGGGAAGACACCAGGAAGTCTGTAATGCTTCCAGTCAGCATGAAGTGCCATCAAAATAAAATTCTGCACAGTAGCTGCTGCTTAAAACAACTGCGGCAATTGAAAATTCCCCTCCCAATTTATGCCAAATGCCACTTTATAAACATTCTAGCATGACTGCCAAGTGTCTGCACTGCTTTATGCCCCTTCTCTTAATTGAAAACGTTATAGGGGTGCATTACACTTAGGGTTTTTATAAGCTGTGCTATAAAGCCCTAGCAGGCCTTGAGAGGGGAAACTGCCCATTAACTTATAAGGTCCAGGCCTTGGCTCTCTTAATTGACAACCTCTAGGCTACTTTCATCACTTGTCGACTTCATAGCGGCAGTCAATGCTTCCTCCAGGATGCTGTTGCATCTTTGACACGAGGGTGTTTGTGACAAAGAGCAGTCTGCCGCCAATGCCAGGGCGAGGGCTCTAGGCTGTCCATAAAACAAGCACACACATTCCTCGCCTACTTCCAGCCATCTGAGAGGGCTGCCTTTAACCATTAAGGTACTGCTTCCCAGAAACTCCAAAATTAAATATGAAGCCCCTTAGGAATGTAGATTTTTTTTTTACATGCTTGTGCTGTACACAAGCCACATAATTCAGGTTATACCAGAGGAATCTTAAAAAATATATAGATTTAATTTTTAAAATCCATTTAGGATGCAAGAAAATGGGAGATGCTAGAATTTAAAAGGGAGACGATTAAGAACGAAAAAATACTTTTATTTATAATCTGTTCAGGCTATCCCCACAAGCACTAAAAAAGACAGACACACACACAAACAAAACACACACACCAGCCTGGCGTGACAGTCACTTCACACTAATTTGGCAGGATCATCAGCTTTGTGCCTCTGGAAATTCATGCGCCTTGAATTAGAGCCACATGTCACAATGTTGTTGACCAGAACAGACACATTACTACAATATTAAACCCACTTAAGTTCTGTCTAACTAACATCCAAACCGCTTGAAGTTTCTAATTGTCCTTACTCTGAGACATGCTCAATAATTTAAAAAATAGATGAGCAAATAGGCAACTCTGACTGCTAACATCTTTTCACTGAATCTTATCGTGCTTCAATTCTATACGGCTAGGGAGCTTTCAAGGACAAGGTTTAAAAATAATGGTCAAATAACAAAACTACAAGACTACAAGATAATATAAGTTTGCCATCTGTAGGAGAGTTTGCCATATAATTTACAGTACCCACCGCTTAGGCCATTCGTTAGGCATATTTTACAGCAACAGTGACATTTTTTGTCAGCTCCATGACTCTATGAATGGACATTTTAAAGTGGTTGGGTTACCACTTCAGTCCAGACTAAAATATGTCAACATCTGTTAGACTTATTGCAATGAAAGTTTGCACTGACATTCATGATCTCCAGAGGATTGAGCTTAGTCACTTGGGAGATTACCTGACCTTTCCTGTAGTGTTACACATCTACAACAATTTTATTTTTCATTAAAATGTCACACACATAGGAGGGACTAGGCCTGGATGATAAAATGATAACAATATGTATCTGTGATTTCCCACCATGTCCATCACACCAGTCCTTATTCAGCAGCAATGAGAGTTTTACTGAACTGCATTAATTACAGGCAAAGCAAAATTCAAGGTCAAGGTCAAGGTCAAAGTACTTTATTAATCCCGAGGGAAATTACAACAGTCTGTTGCTCACATCCACACAGACACAGAACAAGGATAAAAGATAGAGTACATATTTAAAAAATGCGATAAATAAATAAATAATTAAAACAACACTGAAATGTGCAAGTTATCAGACAGCAAAACAATGCTCAGGACTGCATGACCAATTTCAAAGCATGCTCCCTCCCTGGCTCCTAACAATCCATCATGTCTCTTGATAATATAGCCTCCTAATGCTCAATTGCTCTCCCCATGTAGGTCTCCTGAGGAACGCTAGTCTGTGGTCACTTGGGCATCTAGTCACCCCAGTCTGACCCTGCAGACCTCCCCTGGTGGAGGCTGCAGTCAGCTGGGACCGATGGTTACCCTTGCAAGAAGGGCTTTGCAGTCTAAAAACACCCACAGGCCTGTTTCCCCATAAGGTGGCATCGGGTCCCTGTCTCGTAATACCCGGTCCTTCTTAAGCTATACCACCCAGCCCTCAAAGTACTTCACTACTGGCACACAGCTGAGTTTCTCTGGACCCAATAAAGAAGCACTTTGGGCTTGAAATGTCTTACTTTTTCCATGTACATGTAATAGACACCAACTAACGACATTCCCATCAACATAGGATGGACTCTGTTTCATGTTGCCTGCTAACATTTAAAACTAAGATGCTAAAAAACCTCAAGTCTGATAAACATCACCATGTTAGTACTGTCACTGTGAGCATAACAAGGTTAATTTTTAGCTGTACTTCAGGATAGTCAAAGTTCATATAGTGGCTGTAGACAGTTTTGGCAATTTGGCCGAAATAATGTGAAATATCTTCTCTTTATGATGCTGAATTAACAACTGAAAATTATGCAAACAGAAAAAGACAATTAAAATAAATATTTGGTTATTAAAAAAGTCATAAATATAAGATGGCAGACAGAAATATTTACAATATGAAACCACAAACAGGTCTACTTCTTCAGATTAAGTACACCACTGACCTTTGCTTAAAATTAAGGTTGAAAACTATGTAATTAACCTATATTTGGTTGAATTAGTTTAATCAGCTTGACATTCATCATCATAATTCCATTAAGTACATGTCACAAAGTTGCATGGGTACTGCAAGTATCTTAACAACAGACAATTTTAATGAGAAAAATTACGACTGTATTGATTACAAGATATTTTTAGAAATATCAATAAAAAGTATCATAAAATGATTTTAAAGCTTTCCTACTGACACAAAACTTTATTAAACTACAAAGAACATGTTAATGTGAAGATCTATTACTACAATTCTTACTATGTAGCACTTTACTTTGGAGGTGTACACTTACCAACCCCATTATAGTTACGAGGTTAATCAACACCTCTCTAAATTCTTTGTCAGACATGAGATGCCTAACACTGCTCGTTTCATCAATCTGTTAAAGGTCCCATATTTTCAGCAAATGCTCACATTTCTCCATGGTGTGTCTTAGAGCTAAAAGTGCTGCAAAGATGGTTCATTTCGACATGACTGTATAACTCCTGGTTTTAGTGCTGCTCTAAATAGGCTGCTTTGCTCTGGAAACCAATCAGCTGCTGTTCCCGCCCCCTTCAGGAAGAACGTGCCGTCAGTGCTTGTGACCGACAGCTGGATATGTCAATCACAGTTTGAGATAGACGACTATTGTTTAGATAGGTGTTACAGAGCAGCACCTGGATCTAATCCTAGTAGTAAAGTTGGGAGGTGAACTATTTAAGTGGAGCTGGAGGAATGGCAAAAGAAAATGCCTTTATGTCTTTCCAACTTTAATTTTCTGCCTACAAGTTTATAACAAACACAAATCACAATAAAAATCGATTTTCATCATGCAGGACCTTCAAAGACACAGCATTCTGTCATTCAGATGTAGGTCATTTTTACGTTAACATTTCTCATTGCTTCATTCAGATTTACCCACAGCAACGACGAAAGAGCCACAGTCCATGTGAAACAGTTGTCAAACAAGCTAGACGGGGCAGTACATCAAGTGATGTTTTTTACACTAATAAAGAAAAGACTACATCTAAACTAACAGCAAGTTTATCACACTGTCAAAATAACTATTAAAGTGGTTTAAATAGGATTTTAAACACAATGAAAATCTATCTACACTCTGAGGATAATTTAAATTATATCTATATTCAGACATGAAGCACACACATTTGGATGCTTTCAGATTAATGGAATGGAATAAGGGCATAAGGATAAGAGCTTTCAACGGTTAGTTTTAGCTTGATGCATTGACTACATTGATAGACGGTTCTTTATCATAATCAGAAAAATGCTGCAAATGAATAAAATACATTATATTTTTGAAAAAGCTGAAAGAACCACATCTGCAAATACAGAAATGTTGGAAGCTACAGAAGTACAGAGGATCAAGCTGCTTCCAGTCTTAATGCTAAGCTAGGCTAACCACTTTTGGTTTCATTTCTATACTGAGAAGACAGTCAGAACTTTGGAGCTGGTCCTCTCACCTACCTCCTACACATAAAGCAAGTTATTTTATTTCCCAAAATGTTGAAGTAACAATGTGATATGGCTGCATAATATATAATTTTAGCATCAACAATGTAATGTCTTGTGCACAATAGTCATATTGTCAGAGGAACACAGTCATCGACACATTTTTTGCTTCTTAATACAATTTTAAAAAATGGTTCTTATTTTCCAAGACTAATCAACAAGAGAGGTTTGTCTGATAAAACATAATTTACTCAGATGTAAGAGTTCTTGGACTGATCCATCCTTTCATCTATTTCTTATACCTACTTTATGCTGCACACAGTCAAGGCTTGCTGGAACCTACTGCAGCTGACACAGGGCTATAAAAGGTAAAGCACATCCTGAACAGGTTGCGACTCTATCACAGACCCAACAAAGAGAAATAGACCACTATGCTTAAGCTCACACCTACAACAAATTTCTAATCACCAAATAACCTCCCATGTCTTTGGATTGTGGAAGGAAGCCAGAACACTTTGAGAATACTAATGCAGGCACAAGGAAAACATTCAAACTCCCCAGAGAAAAGCCCACGTCGACCAGTAAACCCAAACTCAGAGTGCATTAAGGTGCAGAGGCCAAAATAAGAACAACAAAGAAGGAACTTGGATATCGATAGCAATGAAAATATCTAAAGTTAGTAACTAATAAAAACATTAATCAGAGTATTTAAGTTTTTAAAAGAAGTGAATTAGCTACATCAAGCACAGTGGGAAGCAAAATTAGAAACCTAAATTGTGTTAAGGAAAACAATGAGTCCAGTTTTAGATTGTTCTGCATGTTATTCATGGTTGCAGGTGCCCAGTCAGTAATCCTAGGTTTTCCATCCTGCAGTGTTATCCAATCATTTGAGCACCTTCATGTCAAGAGCCCACATTAAAAGGCAATAGTAAGGTAATGTAAGGGGTAAAAAACAAAACACAAAACAGCAAAAGCCTTACAAATAACTAAAACTCAATGTCGCAGTCAGGATCACATTAGGACCAATGTGACTGTAAAATGCCTATGCACCATTATGGAGGGGGGGTACTATAACACGGCATAACATCAAAATATCACGACATTACGCACATTATAATACCCTCACAATGTGCAATAAGTACCTTTACAAACAAGTATTTTATTGATTGTTGTGTTTATTGTTGTGTCTATTTATGTATTTGGCTATTTGGCTGTCCTCTCCCCTCCCTCACAGACATCTACTCCACCCAGTGCCTCAGCAAAGCTCAGAACATCATCAAGGACAGTTCACATCCCGGTTCTCAGCTTTTTGATCTGTTGCCCTCTGGAAGGCGTTACAGATGCATTAAAGCGAGGACAAACAGACTTAAAAACAGCTTCTTTCCAAGAGCCATCTCCACCCTGAACTCTCACATCTCATGTCTCATACCAAGCCAACAATACAATGTGAAATATGCAATATACACCACTGCCTCATTCATTCTGTTATTTATATTCACTCTGTTATTTATACCGTATATTTGTAAATCGACTGTTTGCACTATCTTTAAGACTTCTTCGCACTGAAAAGGAGAAGCTCTCCAATCTCGTTATACACTGCATAATGACAATAAAGCATATTTTATTCTATTCCATTAATATTCGCACCGATAATGTGCTTTAGTGCGATTTATTTCAGGGTTCTTGTTTGTTTGTTTTTTTAAATTGTTACTACAAGAATTCCAATGTACCTGTACTGTGATGTACCTGTGCAAATGGCAATAAACTCGGTTCTATTCTATTCTATTCACCTTATGTAGCTTTACACAACTGTTGTCTTACTACCTGTCAAAGTCACTTTAACCCTTGTGTCGTCCTGCGGGTCAAAATTGACCCATTTTAAAGTTTGAAAATGTGGAGTAAAAAAATATTTTCAAAGTGAAACTTCTGATGTCCACATTTTCAATATTTTTGGGAAATCTTTGAACATTTTTTGGTGGATAAAAAAAGAAATGCTAAAAATGTTTCTTAAGAACATTCACAAAAAAATCTACCAAAATCCAGCAAATTTCACAAAATTTTGGTTGACTTTTTGTGAATGTTCTTAAAGAAAATATTAGAAGTTTTACAGATATATATGTAATCATTTTAGATATTTTTAGGATTTTTTTTGAAGATTTTTAAAAATTTTTTGAAAATATTTACAACAATTTTCTAGCCAAATTCGGGGGATTTTTATTTTTTTTTTAATAAAACTTTCAAGGGAAACTTTTAAGAAATTATTGGAATTTTCTTCCTGACAGTTTTGCAAATTTTCTGAAATTTGGGGAATTTTCATGCTGAATTTTTTGTATTTTTTTTAGACAAGGAAACTATTTTTTGGTGCCCGTAAATGAGGACAACACGAGGGTTAAATCACATTGCCTCAAAGTGTGTAAATACTGTATACTGACCTTTAATACATTTAATATTTCTACAGATTTTAAAATTAGAAGTGTTTTGTTTATAGCAATGTACAGCAAGTTTTCCAGAGTATATACTAACCTTTAATGATACTAAGCCGCCTGTCTGTCTGTCTGTCTATCTAGGTCTTAAGAATCTTTGCATATACAGAAACCAACCACAATCCAGTAAACAAAAACAAGCTGCCTAAAATAAGCGTCTTACTAATATGCAGTGGGAACTACAGTTTAATTTGCATTTCTGCTTCTGTTATCTGTTCCATTTGTCTGTATTTAGCATAAATAACCACCTGTTCTTCACTCAGACCCACTATAGCTCAATGAGGAGCACCACAGCGGCGTTGTCACAAGTTTCGCGCACATTTATAGTAATTCTACTAGAAAGTAGAGTGCAGTTCGATATTGTAAACAAACAAAAGAAGCTGACAAACACTTACATTCCTGGAAACACTGCTGTCAGGTGCTGTCCTGTTAAACTGTGTTTGAACCGACATTTGGCCAACAGCTGCTGTCGTGACACGCAACGAAATTTCTCGACCAAAATTAGCGCCATTCAACCCCGCTGGAGGAGTTCACAACGAGAAACAGAGCAAATTCATTTTAAAAAACAACATAAATTGACTTACTGTGGCAGAAGTCGTTTCACTGCTCTGGTTATGTGAGCCGCCATATTTGCAGATGACGCGCTAAAAAGAGCAAACAGGGATTGGCTATATGAGTTCCCACGTGCAGCTCGAGGCATATGATTGGCCGGTCCACGGAGAGGGGCGGGGCGTGCACTACAGCTGCCACATGGGAAGGTAAACAGCGAATAAACTGTTTGGAGCTGTCAGAACAACAGCAGGGGGATATTAACCAACATGTACAATGAAATACACTTTGTATTAAAATTCAATTCAAGAAAATTAGAAAAAAAAAAGCTTAAAAGTCAGACTGAAAGTTTTTGGGTGTCAGATGCACTGTAGTAGTTATAAAGCCTAACTCATGTATATCCAGATTACCATCTATGTTCTTCCTCCAAACCCATTTTATGATTGGGATTACAGGCAGTTTTTCAGGGCTGCTCTCAAATAATTGAAATGTTACTAAACAAGGTTATACTTATCAAATTAAATAGCTCTGGTCTCCAGTATATTGGCGAATTTGGTTCTTTGTACTTAATTTATTAGCATGATTTCTTTTTAATATGTTGTGTACAGACTTAATTACTTCTCTGTCTACTTTTCTTACTCCATGTAGGTTTCCCAGAGACTATGGGCTGAGGAGGAATTGGAAGTTTGTCAGCTTAGACCTGGTGTCATTCCATCAGTGTTAAACTTCCCGGCTCATCTTGGAAGAGTACGTGCCAGAAAGACCACGACCAAGCAGCCTTGAGATCTTAGACAGCGTCTCCCTGAGGTGGGTGTCAACGGTGTTCACGGTCAAGTCTGTAGAGGGGGGAGGCTGCCACCCACCTCCCCGCCTACTCTCTACCCTGACTCCGCCTTGGCTCCACCCATGTGGTCACTTAATTAACTACAATGCCAAAGGGACGACGAAATTACATCTTCTCGTCTGAGCTGTAGTTCAGTGAATTAAGGGTTTACCTATAGAGGTGCAGGTTGCTGGTTCAAGACCAGACCCTTCTTAAATTTTATCAAAATCCTGACAAAGACAAACAAAGAAAAATGCCAGTGGTGGGTCTTGAACCTACTACCTTCCACTTGGTAGTCCTTCTTCTCACCCCCGGAGCTACTTGCTCAGATACTAATTCTTCTTTTTTTTGCCCATTTATCATCTATTTTTTTTGCCATTTTCGAGTTTTTTTTAACTTGAGTCTCGACTCGACCGTTTTTCTCAGGAGGTTGGACTTCAGCCTTTGTGCTGGAGGGTTGAACCCTCAGTTCCAAGACTTTCCAAGCCTCCACACCTCCCGAGTCCTCGGGACCTGAGCTTTCACACAGTGTGAGGGCTGAAATTTTCTAAGTCCCACAGTAGTTCTCTGTTAGGTTGAACTTCCAGACAGTCCAAGGACTGATATCTTCTAAGTTCCTCAGTACTTCTCTGTTAGTTTGAACTTTCTGGTTAACAGAAACTTGTGACCATGAGTCTTGATTTCACATTTAGATCATCCATCTGAGTTCTTCTCAGACCTTCACCTGTGGGTTTTTGAGAAATCCTCAATAAACTTTGATTCTCTTCACTGAACAGTAAAGTTTGTGGAGATCAGAAGGTAACATTAGTTTGATAAATGCCTTCAACTACTAGTAGACTTTATCTGGAAAGCAGTTTTCTGAAATGAGTTCTTAGTAAATCTATCCACAATCAAACCAAGAACATGGAAAGAGGAAATGTTTGAAGAAACAACTTGATGTTTTCGTTTCAGACTAGAAAACATTAAGATCTTTATCTGTTTTTGCTCTTTTTGATCGTTTTATTGTCTCTTCTGTTTAATTCGATCTTCTAAAGTCAAACTGGTGTCTTTTGAAATGTTTCGTCTTTAGTTTGATTCTTCTTAAACGTTTAGTTTTGCTCTTTTCTCAGCTTTTATTCTTTTCTAAAGTCTGATTTGATTTCCAAATGTTTTGTCTTTTTAATGTTTAATTGTTTTTTCAAATGTTTTATCGGCTTGTTTGAGTTTCTTTTTCTTTCCCAATATTTAATGTTTCGATTAAATCTTTAAGGTTTTTCTTTTTAAATGTTTTACCACCTTTTAATGTTTAATTTTCTTTTTAAATGCTTCATTGTATTTTCTGTGTAATTCCTATTTGAAGTTTTATTGTCTTTAAGATGTAATTTTCTAATTAAACATTTAATTTTTAATTAAATGTTTCCTCTTCTTTTTTTTTGGCCTTTTTCAGCTTTTTATTGGATAGGCGTAGTGAGAAACAGACAGGAAACTGGGGAGAGGAGTCGGGGGAAAACATGCAGCAAAGGGCCGCAAGCGGGATTCGAACCCGGGCTGCTGCGTCGGGGACCAGCCCCTGTACATGGATCACCCATTTAACCCGTTGAGCTATACGGGTGCACATGTCTTGTCTTTTTAAAGGTTTAATAATCTAATTAAACGTTTTGCAGTTTTTACAATGTTTGATATTCTTCTTGTTTAATTGTATTTTTTAAAGGTTTAATTGTGGAAAATATTTTATCTGTAATTTGTAATATTTGTATATTAAAAATTTTGTTTAATTTCATAACGACATGTATTGTATCATGTTGAATTATCTCATTCAATATTTTGTCTGTTTAATATAATTTAATGTAATTTAATGTTTAACTCTATTAAACAGACAAAAATATTGAATGAGATAATTCAACATGATACAATACATGTCGTTATGAAATTAAACAAAATTTTTAATATACAAATATTACAAATTACAGATAAAATATTTTCCACAATTAAACCTTTAAAAAATACAATTAAACAAGAAGAATATCAAACATTGTAAAAACTGCAAAACGTTTAATTAGATTATTAAACCTTTAAAAAATACAATTAAACAAGAAAAATATTAAACATTGTAAAAAATGCAAAACATTTAATTAGATTATTAAACCTTTAAAAAGACAAAATATTTAATTTAAAAAATATGTGTTTAATTAGAAAATTACATCTTAAAGACAATAAAACTTCAAATAGGAATTAAACAGAAAATACAATGAAGCATTTAAAAAGAAAACTAAACATTAAAGGGTGGTATATGTACATATAATTTAATTGTATTTAATGTTTAACTATATTAAACAGACAAAATATTGAATGAGATAATTCAACAAGATATAATACATGTCATTATGAAATTCAAAAATAATTAAAATACAAATATTAAAAATTACAGATAAATTATTTTCCATAGTCAAACATTTAAAAAATACAATTAAACAAGAATATTAAACATTTAAAAAAAAGCAAAACATTTAATTAGATTATTAAACCTTTAAAAAGAAAAAACATTTAATTAAAAAATTAAATGTTAATTAGAAAATTACATCTTATATTTCTTAAATATTTTTAATAATAACATTTTTTAAAGTTTTATTGTACTATTTTTTTCCTTTGATTTAATTGCTTTTTGTTATGTAGTTTATTTCTTTAATCTTCTTTTTCTGTCAAGATTTTAACCCCAACCTTTAAAATGAAACAAACCCTTTAATCACAATGAAAATACTTCTGTTGTCACAATCATGAGTTAGTCAATTATTCAGTTTATCAATTCAACTTTATTTGTTTAGCACCTTTCACACAGATGACAAAACTAAACAAGCGAAGAGAAAAACTATGCTAAAACTATGATTAAAACTGAAAAACAAACAAAAAAAAAAGATTTAACATGGTAATAAAATATGTTGTGTCCAGGGGATGGAGGGAGTTTATTGAAGTCTTCTTGGGCTCACATGGTAAATCATTTAAAATATGAACTTGATATTCAGTCTAAGGAAACTGCAGAGTGACAGAAGAACCAACAATATCTCCTGTTTTCTCCTTTAATGAGTCGACTCTTCTTGTGCTTTCAGACCAAAGAACTACAGACTCTTCACAACCTGCTCAAACTCTTGGTACAGGACCTCACCACACGGGTCAAGAAGGTTTCCTTCTCATTTCTACTCTGAAGCTCACCTTCTCCTGCTCAAATTGCTGACAAATGTTTCTGCTGCTCTAAAGTCTGGTCTCCAGAACTTCCTAAAAACTCTCAAAGTCTCTTCTGCTGCAGGTTGCTTTGTAGAACTGTTGCAGAAAACCTCACTAAACCACATGGAGGGGCCTCAAGATAGTCGTCCAAATGAAACCTTACAAAAACCAAACTAGCACAACACAAACACTAAAGTCT
Source organism: Amphiprion ocellaris (assembly GCF_022539595.1). NCBI lineage: Eukaryota > Metazoa > Chordata > Actinopteri > Pomacentridae > Amphiprion > Amphiprion ocellaris. Next base: position 3,094,676 of record NC_072776.1, on the reverse strand, counting down.
CCTGCAGCCTACCAGAGAACCTCTGAGAACAGAGAATCAGGATAGGAACTCTACCTTCTGGACAACCAACGTTGGTTCATAAACAAGAATACAGAATGTGTCTGACCAGAAACCTCTAAAGACTCACTACAGCCAAGATAAAGACACAACTCACCTGCACCAAATCCACTAATCAATGCACACATTAGCACCATGTGCTAACTGTGGCTAAAGAACCACATTTACCAAGACAACTATCCGGTACAAAGCCCTAAAACACACCAAGAAACACATTAAAGACGATTTTACTGCTGGAAGCTGCAAGCCAACGCCTAAAGAACAAACTCAAGCAACAGAGCCAGACCCAGTTCAGTGGTGAACAGAAGCAGAGGAAATGTTTGTCTGCAGCTAAACAAAGCAGGAAGACACTGCTCAGGTGTTCCTGATAACACCAATCAGCCACCTGGACAGCCAATAGGAACACAGCTTCCTGGAAGTCCAGAGGGCTGGCTTAGTGAAGGAAATTTAGTTTAAAGTTGAAGCAGAAAGTTAACAAAGAAAGTTGAAAACCACCTTCTGATACCTGAAATCTCTGAGTTTTCACACAAAGAACACCTGAACATGTCAAACTGGTTCCATAGTAGAACCATCATTGTAAAAACGTCATAGTATGGTGTGTTGCTCAAAAAACATTAGGACCCGGCTGTCAGGGGACAAACATGTAAGAAACATGAGAACAGAGAGAATCCAACCATTAGGTCACAGTTTATCATCATCTAATCATCTCCTGAAGTCCATATGGTGAGAGACATCAGTATCTGGTTGTTCATTTACCAGAGGATGCTTATAATCATGCTGATGTGGTCTGTACTCTACAGTATTTTAGTGACTCAATAAATGCCTAAGTTGTTTTTTTTAAAATGCTTTTTAGTTTTTAACAAACATTTAACAGCCTATATGTAATCAATAAATGGCCTTTGCCTATCTTAAGAAAAATTCATGTTAACAGTAGTAAATAAATCAATAAATACATGCATACACACAAAAGTAAGTTAATACATTAACTGTGTTAAGATTTAGATTTTAAAAAAAGTTGTTTATGTTTTTGCAGAATCCAGTATTGCTCACTGGTTGGTCATTACATTTTGTTAGTTTGATTTCACTGTTTAAAATGATGCCACCTCTTTTCAGACAGAACCTGTGATAATAAAACAATACAAAATTTTTAGTTCCGTGTTAATAAAGCACTTAAAGCTTTAAGTATGGCTAAATGCTTTTTTCAAAATTAAATATATCACTCCTTAGGTGGTAGTGGCCCCAAGTTCAGTAAAGTTGGAAAGATATTCACAGATTGGGACTTCCAGCATCAATAACTCATTAGATTTAGGTTGTCAAAACATAAACGGTGCCTCTTTCCCATTGTTGCAAGGCAGACAATGTGCTACAAGCCCAGTTTTATCAAAAGTAACTGTCTTTCAAGCTACAGGAATAACATTGGTGTCTATGGAGTGAACAGGGTCCGTCTGCAATTTGCAAAACCGCTGCAACAGTAAAGAGAGACAAATATTCAATAACTTCACTCTTCTACATTGTAGTGTCACTAAAATCACTGCAGCCTTCAACTGGCTCCTGTTGACAGTGTTTTAACAGAAATGTAAATGCTGTAATTTGATTCTTTTAATGAACCATGTAACTTGAATGGATGTGATGCTGGTGTGACCACAGTGCACACGTCTGATGTTGCTCACAGTGGTCCAAGGGACGCTCAGGGAGTTTATGTGTTTGCTCACACTCAGGAAAAATTAGAGGGAACATTGGTCAGATGGTCTTCCTCTGTGCTGCTGTCCTGCTATGTGAGACAGAAAAACAGCCTTGCAAAGGGGAGACAGAAAAAGAAAGCGAGGCTTGAGCACAAGGCACGTCACCCCAGGAGTTGTCTTTCACAGCAGTGGTGAATTATTACAACTACCATCAACCAGGTCCGAGTGTGGTGCACAAATGACACGCAGTATTTGCCATGATTAAGTCAGCAGGGGATTTGCTCCAAATGTCAGCATTCAGAGGACAGCCATTGAGGCTGTGTTTGTATTTAAATGTGAGTGTGCTGCTGGACTGTCTGGACTTTGTGAAGGCTGTAGAACCAAATGGATCTGGTGGCTGACCTTTGGAGGAAAAAGAGTCTAGGTCTAAAAGGTCTAAAGTGTGTGATGACTATTTTGGGTCTGCTTTCAGTGGGGAAAAATCTGCTTTGTCATCAGAGCAAAAATAAAATGAAGATTTTCTATTGCCTTTAGGAGCAGATGTAGTTTTACCACTAGACAGTGTATATTCATGGCCTAAACACTACCAACTTCACTGGATATAAGAGGCGTCACTATTTTTATTACTGATCTGTATCGGATATTTCTCATTTTTCTTGTTTTCACTGAATTACTGATAGAAAGCCTTTGGAGAATGTTATAGTTACATACAGCTGTGACAAAGCATTGAGTGTAGTTCAATGAAGGATACTTTCAAAATAAACTAAGACTCTGCCTGATAGTATCAGAGGCAGACAACTGGACAAAGTAAATATAGACTGATCTGAATCTGAATCCTGCGATGAGACCCAAGACAATACATTTCACCTTCGAAAAAGCTAAAATAAATAATGCCATCTATCTACTGTAGTATAGAAAGTGTGCTAGCTGCTGTTTTGCCTTGATTGCAGGAAACACACACCAAAATGTAAAAAATAATGGCCTTAATGTTCAGAAGCCAAACGGATTGATCGTCACTGATTGTCCAGGCCATTTCTGTTTAGTGTGTGATATTCACAACAGATGCTTTCTTTATTTCCAAAAAGACTTCAAAAGTAATGCAAATGTCAGAAACATGACCAATCCTCAAAGGTGAAAAAATCCAAAATGACATAAATATGCATTCGTCATTCTGTCATCTGAAATAAATCTCAGGTTTAAAAAAATAAATAAATAAAAAATGCATTATTAAATGTTGACCATGCCTCTGAACAAAGGCAGGTTATGTGCACATCCATTCCTGCATGAGATAAAAATGTAGTGGAGTTGGAAAATTCCATCCATGGGTTACTTGGAAACTACTTCTTCCCTCCCCCCCTTCTGTTCATCGAACACAATTGTTGTCTACTAATCCAGTTTTGATAGCATTTGGCACACTTTCTTTGGATCACAGCAAGATGCTCAACTTCCATTCTGGTCTCCCCTAGGAACCTCTGAGCCCAAGAAAGCAGCCGACACCAGGTCGCGCCAGAGCAGGGGGGTTCTCTGTGTCCTCATAAAGCACAGAAAATTATTTTTTGATTCAAGTCACCCCTTGCCACATGCACATACACACACAGACACACACATACACACACAGACACACACACACCGGCGTGCAGGCGTGCAGGCTTGTCAGTCTGGTTGTTAATTCCAGATATATGCTGAATATGTGTTTATTCTTGTCAATCTGTTATTTTGTTGAATATTACAATCACCTAATGACCCCCCTGTAAGGCAACAGAATATAAAATATTATGTCAAGATAAAGCTTTTTGCCTTTGTCCCCCTCAGTATTCCCCCATCCAAATGGACAATGCATCACTAGGCCTTGATGCCTCAGAAGTCTGGGTTCATTAAAATCTTGAACGAGTGCCAAAGCTGTAGTCATAGATAAAAGGAATATGAAAGGATAACAAAATTTATGGATGGCAAGTCACCACCTCACCCTGGCATTTATAATAAACAAATGGTTTCTGTTTCCAATTTAAATTTCTCATTATACTGTGACTTTTGGAAAATGTGTTTTGATTTACCAACATTTTATCTGAAAAACTGTATAATTGATTAGATTTACATGGCTCTGATTTTAATGCTGATCGCCTGCCTTCCACCCAGCAGCCCCCCCATCCACCCCCAGCCCAACACTCACCAAAAAAAAAGAATGATCTGAACAGCTCCTGAGGCACATTAACATCATATAAAACAAACCTACATATCAAACAGTTTTTTTCCTGATAAAATAATTGGTTTAAACCAGCATAGAATCCAATTCATTCCTTTGAAAGAAACCTCTGTGAGGGCACCGGGGAAAAAATGTGAGATAGACTTCACAGCCCAAGTGAGATGGACATCAATGCAGTGTGCCAGCAATGGCTATATTAACCCATGGCTAAATCCCATCACACAAATGTCAGTGTATCCGTTATGAAACCATGACATTTAGATCCAAGGTCTCCATTGTGGTTTTAGAGGGAGCTGATGTTTGTCCATTCTTTGCATCCATCAAACCTGCACACAGTGTCACAGCCAACTGTACTCTAAACATAGAAAGGTTAAAGATCATAAGGGTTTATGCATCTTAATTTATTGCATAATATATAGTTGATTTTTTAATTATAACAATACATTTTTTTTGCAAAATACAATTACATTTTTATTTAACAACTCTGTTTTCTTAAGAAAGATAAGTGCATGAAGCAAATATGTTCATAATAGCAATGACAATTTAGCAAAGGGCTATTTTATAAAATAAAAAAATAACAAATTTATCGATTTTCTTTTTAAGTCATTTCTATAAAAGATAAATGTTATGTACAAAAAAGTCATTAATTTTGTCTGGAAAATAATGCATTTTAATCATGGAATTACAAATGACAACAAACATTGCGAAGAAAATATTTAAGGTATACAATGAATTCTCTGCTCGACACCAGTAATATTTCTGAGACCTGGCGAAATTTCACTAACTCCTCCTAATTTACCCAAGACAGTCTATTCAGACATCACCACCATCGCCAGAGCACACCAGGACCACTGTTCCCTCTAAGCTGCGCGCGTGCGCAATTGCGCACTGCTGACACGGTCTCCGCGCACAGAAAATCTGCGCTGCGCATAAAAAAACCTCCAACCTAAATTGTAAATAAAATAAACACGTAACAATTCATTCTATGCTATTTTTCAATGTGAGTCAGTGAGTGACCGGTGACTGGCTGCTGCAGCCAATGATGCGATTCACATACGTATTTACCATAGACTGTATATAATGGTATTTAAGCAGCTAATCAACGTCATGCGTCCTTATGTGCAGCTACCGTTGTTCTCATAGATATGAATGAGTAGATAGGACACGCCCCTTTGAGCTGCGTGCTACAGCGAGGCTAAACTAGTGGCGGTGTTCCAGTTTAACTGGTGATCAGGTTAACTAGTGATAGTTTCCGTCTCCAGATTTTCGTCCGCAGATTCGTCACGATCAGACCTGGATTTACGTGAAATAAAGATACCAGATAAAGAAGACCTCGCCGAAAAACGCCGGCATCACTACTTAATAAAGTGTGTATCCATGTAAATATCATCTACAGACAGTAAAAAGAAACGTGCGGGCCGAAATAAAAAACACGTATTTTTCAAGTACGGTGAGAGGATTCGAAACCACGTAATCCAGCGATAAAATTACGAGACCACCGTTTTACTCATTATGCTACCGAACAGCTCGACAAGCATTCTGCTTCATCCATATGGATCACTGTCATTCTGTCAGGTGTTTAACACCTGGTGATTGTTCAGGAAACACGCCCATGTTAACTGGGGATAGTCACAACTTTACACAGGCTGCCTGGTTAATAACGAGTCAGAAAACTATTTATTGTCTCACCAAGAAAACCCACAACATAGAAACACGTCCGCTGCTGTGTTGTGTGTTATTTTGTGTGTTCAGTGGAACAGATCCAGAGCAGAACTTCAGGTTTAACTCGGGTTTGTTCTCAGAAACACTCAGACCCTCAGCAGCCTCCCATCAGAACAACACGCTGCATAACATCAGCTGGATCTGATAAAATACATCAGAACAAACTGAGACCACGTTGTTTAAACTAGTCATTCAGAAAACAGTAAAAACTCGTTCAGTCATCCACGTCCTAACCGTCATTTCAGAGCACTTTAACCGCTGACAATATTTTTTTTTTTAAAGGAAGTAAAGGGATCCGACCTGGTCAAAACAAACAATATATTTGTGTAATTTGTGTCTTCCCAAACACCCTGGCAAGTTTAGAAATGGCAGAAGATACATTTAAAGATGTTACAGAGGAAGACTAGAGTGAATTGTGGTGTTCGACAGTATCTGATTTAATGACATGCTCCTAATCCACCTTAGAGTACATGTAGGCTAAATATACAAATATGGCAGCACAGTATCTTCAGAGTCCAACAGGAATATCACTGACAATATTTATAAAAAAAAAATTTAAAAAAAGGGAAGGGAAGGGAAGTAAAGGGATTCGATCTGATCAAAACAAACAATGGTTTATTCGCTCTACACAGTGAGCCATGAGCACCGATTGGAGGTATTGAAGTAGACTACAGTCACATTTGAACATTACAGCTACAGATATTCCTGTTGGACTCTGAAGATACTGTGCTGCCATATTTGTATATTTAGCCTACATGTACTCTAAGGTGGATTAGGAGCATGTCATTAAATCAAATACTGTCAAACACCACAATTCACTCTAGTCTTCCTCTGTAACATCTTTAAATGTATCTTCTGCCATTTCTAAACCAGCCAGGGTGTTTGGGAAGACACAAATCACACAAATATATTGTTTGTTTTGACCAGGTCGGATCCCTTCCTTTAAAAAAAAAAATATTGTCACCGGTTAACGTGCTTTGAAATGACGGTTAGGACGTGGATGACTGAACGAGTTTTTATTGTTTTCTGAGTGACTAGTTTAAACAACGTGGTCTCAGTTTGTTCCGATGCATTTTAGCAAATCAAGCTGATGTTATGCAGCGTGTTGTTCTGATGGGAGACTGCTGAGGGTCTGAGTGTTTCTGAGAACAAACCCGAGTTAAACCTGAAGTTCTGCTCTGGATCTGTTCCACTGAACACACAAACTAACACACAACACAGCAGTGGACGTGCTTTCATGTTGTGGGTTTTCTTGGTGAGACAATAAATAGTTTTGTGACTCGTTCTTAACCAGGCAGCCTGTGTTAAGTTGTGACTATCCCCAGTTGACATGGACGTGATTCCTGAACAATCACCAGGTGTTAAACACCTGACAGAATGACAGTGATCTATATGGATGAAGCAGAATGCTTGTTGAGCTGGTCGGTAGCATAATGAGTAAAACGGTGGTCTCGTAATTTTATCGCTGGATTACGTGGTTTCGAATCCTCTCACCATACTTGAAAAATACGTGTTTTTTATTTCGGCCCGCACGTTTCTTTTTACTGTCTGTAGATGATATTTGCATGGATACAGGCTTTAATAAGTAGTGATGCCGACGTTTTTCGATGAGGTCTTCTTTATCTGGTATCTTTATTTCATGTAGATCCAGGTCTGATCGTGACGAATCTGCGGACGAAACATCTGGAGACGGAAACTATCACCAGTTAACCTGATCACCAGTCAAACTGGAACAGGGGCAAAGTTTCAGTGCATTCTGTTGATGTAGACGGCGTGAAAACGGAAACAACAAGTATGCCGTCTCACTGTGCTGCATACAGTTACATACTGCGTCGTACGATTGAGACAAGGAAACTTGGAATGACTTTTCATAGGTAAGAATAGTTTTTGGCTCTCTTTTCATTATGAAATCTTGTTGAGAGCTTCCAGTCTATGTGAGCTAACTAGTTAGCCACTGGCAAAACGCTAAGGCGAGCTAGCAGCTTGACAAGCAAATACCAGACGATTAGTAGTAGCTGTAGTATAGTTGTACAAGCAGTAGTAGTAATACTAAAAGTACAAGCAGCAGTAGTAGTATAAACAGCTGTTAGAGTCATAGAAGTAGTATCAGCATTTGTAATAGTATTATACACAGATCTTGCGAAGTGGTGTAAAGTATCCAAAAATTGCAGAATAAATAGTTATTGCCACGTTGAAATTCAGTATCTGAGGTTTACAAATTTGCAAAGAAAAAAATTTCTGATGAGGGATTCTCAAGAAAATTGATTTTAAATCTATGGCTATTTTTGCAAAAATTACATGATTTTTACTTGCTTGCCAAGGCATACTTTTGCAAGTTTTCAACTAGATGTGGCATTCAAAGCATGAAACAGAGGTTTTGAGGTTTACAAATTGTAAATATTTCAAAGTAATATTACAAAAGTGAATGGTATAGATAGTAAACAATGTTGGTGAGTGCACACAGCCTTGCTGAGGTACAGTGTTAATAGCAAGCATGATGCACATTTTCTTATTCCTTAAACAGAAAGTATGTGATTATTGCACACAAATATTTCTGACACGTTTCATGAATATTTCTACTAAGAATTGTATAAAACACTGACTTAAAATCAAGAAACAGGGCCAATGTGCATAGTTTACAGGTAAATTTTGGTGCTCATGTACATAATTCATCAAAGTAAGAGATGTATCCTTATCATCCTATCTCAGCAGTTTTGGTGTACACACGTATTATTGTTAGTTCCATAGTACTGAAAGTTTCGTAAGGAGAAAGCCCATCTGGTCCATTTACTTTTCATATATTAATCTGTTGAAACACTAGTAAACCCACACATCTTAAGTCCTCTACATTTGCATCTCAAGGTACATGCTGATTTTGGTGTAACACAGTAGTTGGCAAGTTGTTAGCATTTCTATTAGCTTCATCAAATCAAATGTTATGGTAGAAATGTATTCAAACTTTTGAAAGATGACCTGAAAGAGGAAATGGGTTGCACCCTTCCTTTTCTGTTATATGCCAAACTTAATATCTGTTTTGCAGTGTGTAACATGTTAGAGGCCTTAATTAGCTCTTTTTCCACAAGCAATTTATTCTTTTTGTTGAAGTTGAGATAAATAGATAGTGACTGATATTACACAACCTGAGTTAGACTAAGAATGCCGCCAGCAAAAACTCATGATATCAGTCGATCTTTGGTTTGCCTTGTCTGCTTTAAGAAAGGCTCATCCATGTTGCCTATCACAGGAATTGTTCTCATTAGAGTACACAAATTCTTCATGGAAGATTTTGATCCAACTGATCAAAAGTTGCCCAATGGTAACTGTACGCGCTGCAGAAACAGCCTCTTGGAATTAGACAAGGGAAAGCCTGCTGCTCTGGAAGATCCAGTTGACTTTACAACATTGAACTTGATGCATTCTTTGTTGTGCATGTCCCCATTTCCTCAAACGCCAGAAGTCTTCAGAAAGGACTAGAAAATAAGTCGGAATAGGCTTCAGACAGTGCACTCAGACTTGTCAATCTCTGAGTCATGAGCAACAAGCATTTGGACAGTTAACTGTTAATGTTGCAATTTCTTGTACTCAATGATTTGTTGTCTTTGTTTTCTTTTAATCTTGTTTATTTTATGTCTTTTTTTAGAATTACATAGATATATTTTAGAAAAACAGAACGAAAATTCAAAACAAAACAAAACAAAAAAAACCTGTCTGTGATTGGTACCTTGACGTGGTAGATAGGCATAAGGAGGCATTTAGGTCTCTGAACTAAATCCAATCAAAACAGTTACTAATTTTTACTCCCAGCAACCCTTAAATGTCATATTAGTATAAGATCTGCAATAGTGCACCTTGGCGAGCATCTCAAAATCACATCATTTTCCCAAAAGTTAATGTAATTTTTAAATTACGTATTTTTGAGAATCCCTCATCAGAAATTTTTTTTCTTGACAGTTTTGTAAACCTCAGGTACTGGATTTTAACGTGGCACTAACCATTTATTCTGCAAATTTTTAATACCTTTACGCCACTTCGCAAGACCTGTGTATAAGTTGTAGTAGCAGTGCCAGTATCAGCAGCAGTACTTACTGTACTACCACTACTACTAGTAGTAGTCACATTGCTATTACTACCACCAATACTACCAATAGTAGTTATAAAGCCTAACTCATGTATATCCAGATTACCATCTATGTTCTTCCTCCAAACCCATTTTATGATTGGGATTACAGGCAGTTCTTCAGGACTGCTCTCAAATAATTGAAATGTTACTAAACAAAGTTATACTTATCAAATTAAATAGCTCTGGTCTCCAGTATATTGGCGAATTTGGTTCTTTGTACTTAATTTATTAGCATGATTTCTCTTTAAATATGTTGTGTACAGACTTATTTACTTCTCTGTCTACTTTTTTTTACTCCATGTAGGTTTCCCAAAGACTATGGCTTGAGGAGGAAGTGGAAGCAGCTCTGAGGAGAGAGGGGTTTGCTGCAAATGATGAGTGGGTGCTCTGCAGTGATCATTTTAAACCTGTGAGTTTGACAGGGCTGGGCAGGTTTGTCGGCTTAGACCTGGTGTCATTCCATCAGTGTTAAACTTCCCAGGTCATCTTGGAAGAGGAGGTGCCAGAAAGATCACGACCAAGCAGCCTTGAGATCTTAGGCAGCGTCTCCCTGGGGTGGGTGTCAACGGTGTTCACAGTCAGGTCTGTGGTAATCCCGTCAACAAACAAAACAGAAAAAAATCTAGATTATAAATCAACATGTAACCAAAGCACTCTGTGTATAACGCCATAGTATAGGATGTAGTTCAGAAAATGTCAAAGTATAGTATACTTTACTCAAGAATAACATAGTATGGCCTGTAGTTCATAGTACAGCATGTTGGCAAGAAAAAAAAACAAAACATAGATTATTATGTGGTTCAAAAAGCGCAAAATGATAGGATGTTGCCTAAAATTGTCATGTATGATATGTGGTTTAAAAAATGTCATAGTGCAGTATATTGTCAAAATAGTATGTTATTCAAGAAAACATCAGAGTATAATATGTTGTCTATAAAATGCCATAGAATAATAATTTCATTGCACAAGTAAAAGTATAGTAACTTTTAAAACTGTTCGAATTCTTATATGTTGCTAAAAAAAACAAAAAAAAACTAAAACAAAAAACGTCACAGTAATATGTCAATTAAAAAAGCCTATAGTATAGCGTGTTGCCCAACAAACATCATAGTATAACATGTCGCTCTAAAAACGTCACAGTATAGCCTTTAGTCCACAGCTGTCAGTAGGTGAGGAGCAACATAAAAACAGTCTAAACGCTGGTTTCCAGAGAGACGAGTATTTATTTGAAAGAGTAAGTTTACAACAACACAACATGTGAGGGGGTTGAAAACAAATGGGTGTTAGTAAAATAAAAATAAATAAACAGAACTAAAAGTGAACTTCACGTTGACATTGATGGGCATTCCAACCAGGAACAAAGTAAAAGATAATCAATACGAAAAAATCCTCTTCCTGTTCACCTCTTAAAACCCAAAAACACACCTCAGTAGCACCCTAAACTAAAACTACCAATGGGTTCCCTGTTTTCCTTTGTGAACAATTCAAAGGTCCCTCTCTATCTTCCCACACATCCACCAACCACTGGAACACATCTCCAAAGTTCTGCCGGGCCAGCTCAGCTTCCCCTCAGAAGAAGTGCCACCACCTGCCAGATGAAGGAGCCTTTTGAGAGGCAGCTGGCATCGTGATTGGACTGTACTTTGGTCTGTTCCAATCCAGCTTCAGCTCCAGAGACGGCAGGTGGGACGAGTCAAATGTCTCACTAATAATCGTTATCAGCCTTAAAAACTCACAAAACACCCCTCTATACTCGACCACACTTAGTACAGTCCGGTTCCCCCTTCTATAAATCTGCTTGGAATCTTCCACTTCCTGTTTGTCAAAGTGGCCTTCTACCTGGACAGGTTTTGTTGGAGCTCATGCAACAAACATTTTGGGTAACTGCACTTTAATATGGATGGATGACACTGAATTAGAGTCTGTTTTAATGAGACTGAGTTAAGATGTGTAGCTCTGTCATTAAATAGGAAATTATTTCTCAGAATTCACAGAGAAAAGTCTGAAATGTTTGCTACGTTAGCGTCCCACATGTTCTTTGGCTCAGCTAAAGCTAACTCTCTCCAACTTCTGGATCTCTTGAGTTGCTTGTTAAAATGTCTTGCTAGAGGTGCTGAAGCTCAGAAAGTCTGAGATGTTTGTTCAAAATAAGCTCATTCTCAAGTCTGATCTGAACTGTCCTCTTTTGTTTGAACTTTCCCTAAACTTAGGAGTTAATGACAGAGCAGCACATCCAGACTCAGTCTCATTTATGTAGAGATTAAACTTCAGTGTCATTCATTGATGTTAAAGTGCAGTTTTTCAAATGTTTGTTGCACGTGCTCCCGACCAAACCAGTCCAGGTGGAAGACGATGTGAAGAGAAAGCTCCAGAGGATGAATATCACACATTTACATTGGAAATAAATGTCCTTTAATTAGACATTGTCATGCAAAAGTTGGATTTCCCTTTAATGATGTTCAAATCTTTGTTGAGTGTTTTGTTGATGTTGGTTTCCAAATGTTTTTTGACACTCGGCCCCAAAGATTAAAACCTTTTACGGCTCACAAGCTGCAACAATTCACACATTATCAACTATCTTTCTGACTAAACTGAGATAAAAAGTGAAAAACTACCTGATTCCTGCATCATGAATGTTAATCTTTTTGGTTTTTATGACCGTAAACTGAATATATTTGGGTTTGACATTTTATAAACCAAAACAAGAAATGAATTACTGGAGAAAACGACAGATTAATGGACAAAGAAAATGTGTTTTCCAACATATATGGCTGAATTACTCCAACATTGCAAGATACATACAATTTGAATTCAATTTTATTTATATAATGCCAATTACAGGTCAAATTGTCTCAAAGTGCTTTATTTTTATATTTTTTTGTCATATTTAAAATATGACAAAGTAAGAAATTTAAATCTCTTGACTAATCCAATATATTATTTTGTTTTTAAGAGACTAATTGACAATTAAAACTTTCTCCACTAAAACTAATAAACATGAGGTCAAATAGAAGGAACAGTTTTAAAAGACTGCAGTCCCACGACAACAAGAATAAAGTTTGTCAACAAAAACTAAATCTGCTGGTGGATTCCATGAAAGTCCTAATAAAGGATAATAAAGTGTGATAGTAAAGGTTTGTGGTGCTAAAAATCTCCAAGTAAAGATATCAGGTTGAACATCTGGATGGAGGTTGATAAAAGTTGACCTTCTTTCATTTCTCTGGAGCCGACTCCATGGATTTTATGGATGGTGGTTAAAGACCTGCTCTTCTAGTCGTCTTCCTTCAAAAAAGTCAGTCCATCCTGGCCGACTTCAACACCTCTTCATGACAACTTGTTCTGCCTCCAACCTGGTGGAAACTCAAGAAACTCGGGAAAACCTGTCGAGACTCGAGGAACTCGTCGGGCGGGGGAAGGTGTGGTGGGCGGTGGGGGGAGGTGGGGGGAGTAGAGAGAGGAGGCCGCCACCCACCTCCCCGCCTACTCTCCGCCCTGACTCCTCCCAGACTCCGCCTTGGCTCTGCCCATGTGGTCACTTCAGGAACTACGATGCCAAAGGGACGACGAATTTATTTCTTTTTGTCTGATCTGTAGCTCAGTGAGTTAAGGATTTGCCTGTGGAGCTGCAGGTCGCTGGTTCAAGACCAGACCCTTCTTAAACTTTTTGAAAATCCTGACAAAGACAAAGAAAGAAAAAGGCCGGTGGCGGGTCTTGAACCTGCGACCTTCCGCTTGGTAGTCCGTCTTCTTTTCCCCTGAGCTACTCGCTCAGATACTAATTCTTCTTTTTTTTGCGCATTTATCATCTATTTTTTGTCGTTTTCGAGTTTTTTTTTAAACTCGGGTCTCGACTCGACCGTTTTTCTCAGGAGGCTGGACTTCAGCCTTTGTGCTGGAGGGTGGAACCCTCAGTTCCATGACTATCCAAAGCCTCCACACCTCCCAAGTCCTCAGGACCTGAGCTTTCAGTCTGAGGGCTGAAATTTTCTAAGTCCCACAGTAGTTCTCTGTTAGTTTGAACCTTCAGACAGTCTGAGGACTGATATCTTCTAAAGTCCTGAGTAGTTCTCTGTGAGTTTGAACCTTTCGACAGTCTGAGGACTGAAATCTTGGAAGTTCTTGAGTAGTTCTGTGTTAGTTTGAACCTTCAGACAGTCTGAGGACTGAAGTTTTAAAAGTTTCTCAGTACTTCTCTGTTAGTTTGAACCTTTCGACAGTCTGAGGACTGAAATCTTAAAAGTTCTTGAGCAGTTCTCTGTTAGTTTGAACCTTCAGACAGTCTAAGGACTGAAATCTTAAAAGTTTCTCAGTACTTCTCTGTTAGTTTGAACTTTCTAGTTAACAGAAGCCTTAAAACTTGTGACCATGAGTCTTGATTTCACATTTAGATCATCCATCTGAGTTCTTCTCAGACCTTCACCTGTGGGTTTTTGAGAAATCCTGAACAAACTTTGATTCTCTTCACTGAACAGTAAAGTTTGTGGAGATCAGAAGGTAACATTAGTTTGATCAATGCCTTCAACGACTAGTAGACTTTATCTGGAAATCAGTTTTCTGAAATGAGTTCTTAGTAAATCTGTCCACAATCAAACCAAGAACATGGAAAGAGGAAATGTTTGAAGAAACAACTTGATGTTTTCATTTCAGACTAGAAAACACTTTAAGGCCTTTATCTTTTTTTTTGCTCTTTTTGATCCTTTTATTGTCTATTCTGTTTAATTTGATCTTCTAAAGTTTAACTGGTGTCTCTTCAAAGGTTTTATCTTTAGTCTGATTCTTCTTAAATGTTTAGTTTTGCTCTTTTCTCACCTTTTATTCTGTTCTAATTTCTGATCTGATTTCAAAATGTTTTGTCTTTTTAATGTTTAATTGTTGTTTTTTCAAATGTTTTATCGGCTTGTTTGAAAAATTGCCTTTTCTTTCCCAATGTTTAATTTTTCGATTAAATCTTTGTTAAGGTTTTTCTTTTTAAATGTTTTACCACCTTTTAATGGTTAATTTTCTTTTTTAATGCTTCATTGTATTTTCTGTTTAATTCCTGTTTAAAGTTTTATTGTCTTTAAGATTTAATTTTCTAATTAAACATTTAATTTTTTAATTAAATGTTTTGACTTTTAAAAGTGTAATAATCTAATTAAATGTTTTGTATTTTACTAAATGTGTAATATTCTTGTTTAATTGTATTTTTTAACTGTTTAACTATCTAAAATATTTCATCTTTAATGTTTAATATTTTTGTTTAAAAGTTTTTGTTTAATTTCATAATTACATGCATTGTATCTTCCATTTAATTATCTAATTAAATATATTGTCTAATATAATGTAATTGTATTTAATGTTTAATTTAATTTTCTTTTTAAAAGTTTTATTATATTAAATGTTTTTTCCTTTGATTTAATTGCTTTTTGTCATGTAGTTTATTTCTTTAATCTTTTTTTTCTCTCAAGATTTTAACCCCAACCTTTAAAATGAAACAAACCCTTAAATCACAATGAAAATACTTCTGTTGTCACAATCATGAGTTAGTCAATTATTCAGTTTATCAATTCAACTTTATTTGTTTAGCACCTTTCACACAGATTACAAAACTAAACAAGCAAAGAGAAAAACTATGCTAAAACTATGATTAAAACTGAAAAACAAACAAAAAAGATTTAACATGGTAATAAAATTTGTTGTGTCCAGGGGATGGAGGGAGTTTATTGAAGTCTTCTTGGGCTCACATGGGAAATCATCTAAAATATAAACTTGATATTTAGTCTAAGGAAACTGGAAACTGCAGAGTGACAGAAGAACCAACAATATCTCCTGTTTTCTCCTTTAATGAGTCGACTCTTCTTGTGCTTTCAGACCAAAGAACTACAGACTCTTCACAACCTGCTCAAACTCTTGGTACAGGACCTCACCACACGGGTCAAGAAGGTTTCCATCTCATTTCTACTCTGAAGCTCACCTTCTCCTGCTCAAACTGCTGACAAATGTTTCTGCTGCTCTAAAGGGTGGTCTCCAGAACTTCCTAAAAACTCTCAAAGTCTCTTCTGCTGCAGGTTGCTTTGTAGAACTGTTGCAGAAAACCTCACTAAACCACATGGAGGGTCCTCAAGATAGTCGTCCAAATGAAACCATACAAAAACCAAACTAGCACAACCCAAACACTAAAGTCTCCTGCAGCCTACCAGAGAACCTCTGAGAACAGAGAATCAGGACAGGAACTCTTACCTTCTGGACAACCAACGTTGGTTCATAAACAAGAATACAGAATCTGTCTGACCAAAAACCTCTAAAGACTCACTACAGCCAAGATAAAGACACAACTCACCTGCACCAAATCCACTAATCACTGCACACATCAGCACCATGTGCTAACTGTGGCTAAAGAACCACATTTACCAAGACAACTATCCGGTACAAAGCCCTAAAACACACCAAGAAACACAATAAAGTCTATTTTACTGCTGGAAGCTGCAAGCCAACGCCTAAAGAACAAACTCAAGCAACGGAGCCAAACCCAGTTCAAAGGTCAAGAGAAGCAGAGGAAATGTTTGTCTGCAGCTAAACAAAGCAGGAAGACACTGAGCTGCTCAGATGTTCCTGATAACACCAAGCAGCCACCTGGACAGCCAATAGGAACACAGCTTACTGGAAGTCCAGAGGGCTGGGTTAGTGAAGGAAATTTAGTTTAAAGTTGAAGCAGAAAGTTAATAAAGTTGAAAACCACCTTCTGATACCTGAAATCTCTAAGTTTTCACACAAAGAACACCTGAACATGTCAAACTGGTTCCATAGTAGAACCATCATTGTAAAAACGTCATAGTATGGTGTGTTGCTCAAAAACATTAGGACCCGGCTGTCAGGGGACAAACATGTAAGAAACATGAGAACAGAGAGAACCCAACCAGTAGGTCACAGTTTATCATCCCCCAGTCATCTCCTGAAGTCCATATGGTGAGAGACATCAGTATCTGGTTGTTAATTTACCAGAGGATGCTTATAATCATGCTGATGTGGTCTGTACTCTACAGTATTTTAGTGACTCAATAAATGCCTAAGTTGTCTTTTTTTAAATGCTTTTTAGTTTTTATTAAACATTTAACAGCCTATATGTAATCAATAAATGGCCTTTGCCTATCTTAAGAAAAATTCACTCAGAACTCTGATATGTTAACAGTAATAAATAAATCAATAAATACATGCATACACACAAAAATCAGTTAATACATTAACTGTGTTAAGATTTAGATTTTTTAAAAAAGTTGTTTATGTTTTTGCAGAATCCAGTATTGCTCACTGGTTGGTCATTACATTTTGTTAGTTTGATTTCACTGTTTAAAATGATGCCACCTCTTTTCAGACACAACCTGTGATAATAAAACAATACAAAATTTTTAGGTCTGTGTTAATAAAGCACTTAAAGCTTTAAGTATGGCTAAATGCTTTTTTCAAAATTAAATATATCACTCCTTAGGTGGTAGTGGCCCCAAGTTCAGTAAAGTTTGAAAGATATTCACAGATTGGGACTTCCAGCATCAATAACTCATTAGATTTAGGTTGTCAAAACATAAACGGTGCCTCTTTCCCATTGTTGCAAGGCAGACAATGTGCTACAAGCCCAGTTTTATCAAAAGTAGCTGTCTTTCAAGCTACAGGAATAACATTGGTGTCTATGGAGTGAACAGGGTCCGTCTGCAATTTACAAAACCGCTGCAACAGTAAAGAGAGACAAATATTCAATAACTTCACTCTTATACATTGTAGTGTCACTAAAATCACTGCAGCCTTCAACTGGCTCCTGTTGACAAAGTGTTTTAACAGAAATGTAAATGCTGTAATTTGATTCTTTTAATGAACCATGTAACTTGAATGGATGTGATGCTGGTGTGACCACAGTGCACACGTCTGATGTTGCTCACAGTGGTCCAAGGGACGCTCAGGGAGTTTGTGTGTTTGCTCAGACTCATGAAAAATTAGAGGGAACATTGACCAGGACAGGCCCAATCTGACACATCACGACCACTCGTGAGTCATGTGTAATGAGGAGAAAAAACCACATTCAGGAACTGGACAATGTGTCATAAAGCTCTCATGTTAAGAGAGCAACACCTATAAGCCACTTGGCTGAGAATCACGAGATGTTTAATTATTGCCTCTTTACATTAGCTTGGATCCCCCCGTCAGGCATCAGTTTGGGGGTCAGGCTGTGGGGTGGCGGAGGGGAGACTGGTGGAGATGGTAGAGAGGAATAAAACCCCTTTATTACCAGGTCTCTCCTTCCCTCTCCTTCTCTGTCTCTCTCTCTCTCCTTCTAACCAGAGTCAGATCAGGAATTACAAATGATATCATGACAATTTTTCATGCTCTTCAAACCAGTGATGTTTTACCGACTCATTTGCTATGATACCTTGTTACGGATCCAGCTGTGAATCAGGGACGTGTCATGGGGCTAGAAGCCCACCTCCTGCTGAGCCTGGCCAATGACCTGGAAGGCAATAGGGGATGCCAGTGCCTGCAGCATGTGCTGCACTGACAAAGCAGCAGGGCACCGTCAAAAACCCTCTCATACAAACTTTGCAGATCACTCCGTTTTTAACAGATGAGTAAGCACTGGTGCTGACTTTTTTTCTCTGCCCTAACACAAGGTTTATGGATTTCCCTTCGCAAGTGAGTGGCTCTGGTTGACGCATAGCAAAACCCTTGCCCACGAGGGGAATAGTGTAGTGGTGGATCTGGGGTAGAAGGGTGCAGATAGCATGTGGCAGGGTCACTGCGCAGGTTAAGCAACAATTCAGTTGAGTGCCCATAAAGGAAGTGGAGTGCAGTTGGAAAAGACCAGTGCACCAGCCAAACAGGCCTCACAGTTCAGATTAAACTTTGGCATCTGAACTGAAAATGCAACAACCTCTCACCTCATTCAATAGTTTATGGATTTTAACGTGAACAAATGCTTTTGAATATGCTTTATCTCTTCTACAAAAACCCGATCACTGATTCAATTTCAGAGACATTTAATCAAAAACCAACATTGATCCCCAACAACATGGTTTAATACAGCGAGACAAAGTAGAAACTTAATCCATTCATTAATTTTTGAATTCATCAACAGGAATTCAATGAGGTTAAGGTTGTTTGGGTTTCCAGATGAGAGCCCTCACGCAATCCCAGGCCCCGATGACTTCTGCATTACTAAAATGATGCTGCCAGGACTGATGGAGCTGAGAGTGTCAGGAGGCATTAGCCTTCACAGCCCAAAGCTGGTGGACAAAACCAGACTGCGCCCCCTGACCCAATCCACCACCTAGTTACTGACCCAGCAATCATGAGCGAAACAAGGAGAGAGGGAAGGCACAGTGCTATAAGGGAAAGAAACATGTTTGGGAAAACAACTACAAGTAAAATGTGATAATTATGCGATTGTATTGAGAGAACAGGCGGTGAACAAGACAGGGAAAGACATATACTGAGCCTCAGACTTTCCTGCACACTACCCACATCACAGGCAATGGTTTTAAGGGCTTTTTTCCCGTTCGGTTCACTCTGATTCTCCCTCTCTCACTTCATTTAACTAAATTAATGAGCAGGTCCAGCCAGACCTCCGAATATTAACTTCTTGGGCATTTTCTTGAGGGATTGAGCTTCTGCGTTTCAGTGTCTGCTTGGATAATTTGACAATCAATAAACATGTATAATTTAGTTACCTTTAAATAGATGCCGCTCTCTCTATCTTTGAATAAAATATGCCCTGCAAAAAGCATTTAGGTTAGAAAATAAAGAAAGATGAACAACTCAGCTCTATCAATTCTTGAGATCTACAAATCCTTTGTGGGCAGTAGTTTTCTGGATGCAAACCTATGAATGTTCATGTTACTCCTCTCTGCACACCAACGCTGAACAAACACAGTGGGATGGTGGCCTTGCAACATGACGCTGGTGGACTGAGAGAAAAACCTACATCAGAGAGGAACTAAAGCTGTGTACACATGGTTCACCTAAGGACAGACCTGCTTGCAGCACAATGTCAATGCAAGACTCCCCGTGTGCGCTCTGTCAAATGCACCTCTGTGATGGCACAGTAGACAGCATTTCCATAGCATGCTGCAGGCTGTAGCATGCACGATACAGGATTATAGCAGCAAAAGCAGTTTTTAAAATTGAGTGCTTTTATTTAACAGTGTAACCCAGTGGCAAGAATATGCATGCCTATTTCCATATGTTGTACATCCCATCCGATTTATGAAATGATATGAGTTCATTCATTATTCATATTGGTAGTGGAGTTATTACCATTTTCCCATCAGGCTTGCCACTGACACCATATTATTATGAAGTTCGCCCAAGGCGTTGCTGCTGTGAAAAGTGGTCACAATTGACTAGTTAGCATGGGCATGCAGAACAGTGGAGACAAGCACTAAATGCCATACAAGTGACCCGTGAATTTTTAATACAAGCAAAGCAGTGACAATAAGACAAGTGACAGGAAAGAAGAATGACTGTAGAACTGAATATTACTGAGGCACTCTCTACTTAAAGCTCCCATCTAAGTTAATACTTGGCTCTAAACAGCCCAGCGGCTACAGCATGTCCAAGACATGAACTCAATCTTCATGCAGACTAGGTCCACACTGTACTGTAGTCACCGCAGGACCTAAAGTGGGATCAGCAGGTTCCATTTGCAGAAGTCCAACTTTTCAAAAGCTAAATTCTTTTAAAATGAATAAGAATTTCACGCCACAGCAGACTTAGTTGTTAGCTAATTTGTCACAGGCTTATCAAGGCCTACTCATCACTGATCTAGTAATTACCAGAATGAGCTACAGGATAACCCCCCTCTGTCTCCCTTCTTTTCTCCTCCCCCAGCAATGGTCAGCCTGTAAAACCAGGATGTGTTGGCACCTTTATGATATAAATACTCACACACCCTGGGCATAAGAAAGCTGTCAACAGAACATTTGTTTTCCATTTTTCACCACCCAAAGCACTTCAGTCTGAGGGGGAAATAAAATGAGAGACAGGGCGTTAAAAATGCACCGCAACACTAACTATTTTGCCCTTTGGTGAATTTTGGTGCTTAAACAGATGGGGCTTGAATTAGTCCCTTTTTAATTTAGTGCAACAGGATTGTGTGAATTTCCATTCAATAAGCTCTCACCTCCGCACATGCTCGTTTGCGGCTGGCACACACGCCGATTAAAGGCATAAACGCACATGCAGAACATTCACACATGCGTGGTTATGTATGTGTGCTGACACGTTGATGCAGCAGCTGCTATCGCTGCACTCTCCCAATGCCCATTCATCACTGAACTTTTAGCAGATTGAAAAACACAAGTGCATGTCAAGTGAACTGAAAGACAAGGGATGTCAGAGCTGCATGATTTGACCCACGCTAGAAGTAAGCTGTTATGACCCCCCATCCACCCCACCATAAATAGATCAAAGCACATCTGTTTCTGTGTCCAGCAGCCACACATCTATAATTGCAAACTGGCTTTAATGGCTCAGAGCGACCCATCAGATGCTAAGCAGTTTGGACACTGGAGATACTAAAGCATATGAACATAGTGCAACTATTAGTAATCGCTGGACAGGGAATTCTCTGGAGCCACAGTGGCGGCTGTCTGGTCTCCAGTGGACTGAAATAGATATCACAACTTCAGCCTGGGGATGGATGGATGGAGGCCCTGAGGAACCGGAACTGACCACACAGCTGGGATTGAGGAGCAGTGGTTCACCAGTGAGGGGAAAAAGTTGGCTGAAGATTGCAGCAGGAGTGTGTCAGAGCGGCAGACATCATATCTACCGAACAAACTTCTGTTTTAGGCAAAAAGAAAGCAGCAGGAACAGTTAATGGTTTGAAATTAGGTATGGGAGAGTCCGAGCCGCTCCTGACTCAATGGAGTAAGTACTGAGTGACGAGAGAAGCCTCAAGTTGGCCAGTTGTCACAGTGTGACACTGATTCGGCCTAATGAGCGTAGTGCTGTCACCACACATCTGCCTCTCATTCACTTGTAGAATCTGGCAGATTCAAAACCTGCTGGAGTCTCTGCTAGATGCTGGAACTCGAGACATCGCCACCTCACTGGTTGCCAGATTACAAGGAACATCGCAAACTAACTTGTGTTTTAACCACAGAATCAAACATAGCAGCGACAAACACAGAAAACTGGAATCATGCTGTGTCAAACAACTAGAATGACAAGGCATGACAAGAAGTGTTGTAGCTGACAAGCAGTAAGAACTTTCAGTTACTAAAAATTAACTGATTATCAAATAAGACTGTATTGTTTTTCCTCATTAAACATCTTCTTACTAATCTGTTAAAAGGGATATCATGAGTTTCTTTTTAGCATATTTAAGTTGTGTTCATTGGCAAAACTACATTATTTATCTTCTACAACGCATATTGTTTCTGAATTCACATGCGTTTTAATCACCAGCATAGTATTTAAACCTTATTTTCATGACTTTTTCACGTGTCACAACTGCAAGATGGTTAAATTCTCACTCAAATGATACATTAAGTGCCACATTGTTTTCGATTCACTCTACAGGATTCATTAGATGCAATGTACAGTAACAGAATAATCTATGAGGCGGATATCAGTCTGCTGTTGATCAGAAGAGACAACGAGAAAGACTGTATGTCCTTTAAGGTGATAATGATGATTAGGTCTGCAGAGGACAGCAGTCCTCCCCATCTGTCCCGACTCCGAAGGCGTCTCTGCAGACCGAGCAGCTACTGAAAAATTCCTCGTGGGCATCCTCCTGGAAAATAGCACAAAGGTTTACTAAACATCATTGTGGCGGTGGCACCAATTATTGTTAATATACATCAAATAGCCTCAGCCGAGTCCAAGAAACAGACTGATCACTTCAATGATGGCAACTGTCAGTCTGCTCCCCAATGAAGAGAGCTGTTGAAATAATTAGTCCATGCCTTGTGAATAAAACAATACAACAGTCGAAATGACATTCAAAATATGCACATCGCCTCAGATGACCTGAAAAACCTGCCACGGCGTCGACCACAAAACAAGGCTACATCTTCAAACGCAACCTGAGTCACTGGAGACAAATGAATACAGGCTTTGTTTAAGCAGTGTGTACATGTTGGCGTAACATCAGTGAAGAGGAACGGACACCAAGAATACAGCACTTATGTTTGACAATATATTGATAAGCTTTTATATTTTTACACAGTTTCTGTACAATCAGAAAGTTATGCATCTAGAAGTTGCTGCACTTTAAACTTGTATTTCAGGCTTAGTGTGAAAACAGAGCTAAACATCCAACTGTTTTACAGCAGAACTGCACAAATATGAACCTTGGTCAGAATATACAGTGAAAACTAAACAACAAAATTAAAAAAAAAAAAAAAAACTCTAGTAAAAAGCAATAAACAACCGCCTCAAAGTAAATAACAGAAGCAAATGCTTTTAGCAATTATTTCAATGTAGATCCTGAAGATGGTGCTGCTCAGCTGCATTTCTCATCTTCTCAGAATTTTAAAAACCAAAGCTTTAATTTTACGATACAAACTAAACCGCACTAGAGGACTGTTTTGGGAGTTCTTCTTTGAACCCACTTCGGATTCTGTACTGGCAAAGGATCCATGTCCCTGAACAAGTCACTAAATCCCATCACGCCCCAGTGATGCTGTACTGTAGCTGGCCTCTGATTCACCCATGAAGAGAACAGGGCTAATTTACAATGAGGTTTAATGATTTAACACACTGTTTTTAAAAAAAAAAAAAAAACAATTTAAAACCGATGAGACTAATAAAACTACAAGACATTGTGTATTTGTGTCTGCAGTGTGTGTTTCTGTTTGACATTTTGGTTATGCTTGTTTGTTAAATAGTACAGTTTCACATGGTCTGTTATTTATTCTTTTTTTCTACACACTATAGATGAATTGTGCCCATTTGATTAGAATGACTTCATTTTGCAATATGAACTGTTATGTTTCACACTAAATATTTCAAGTCCCTAGATTTCTGTGGATTCTACAAAAATCAAGTTCTTATGCTTAGTCTACAACCTATCTGAAATAGCATATACAACAGTGAAGAGGGGGGTGTTTTTAAATATTACAGTTCATAAAAGGCTTTGTCAGTGTTTGGCTGGGTTAAAGCAAATGGATTTCGTTTCCTGCAGTGATGTGCTGTAACCTTAAATGCTTTCTGTTCAGAACAGGGCCTTGAAATCTTGACATGCATTTCATTGTGCTGTACTGTTTTTTTGTTTGAAACGACAACAAAAGCTTTTTCTATTCTGTCCCAGTGTTTCTTTATAAAATACCCACGAGCGGCAACTTTTTAAAAGTTTTAACAATCAAGAAAATTGGATCCTTAAGCAAGTACAGACCACTCAGACGACACCATCTGTGGGTTTCTCCTCTGAGTTCTGTATGAACTGGATGACCATGACAGTTTTCTAAATATGGCAGAAAGGTGGAGTTCACAGCATGTTCAGGGTGTGAAGTCGTGAGCAGTTCAGAAGGACATCAGCCACAATGAGACGGTGTGTGTTACATCCAACCTGCTATAGTGTCAACACTGTGACATGCTAGATTAAGAAAACATGGAATGATAAAGATTGTAGTCATTCTTTAAGCAGCTGTCCATACACACTTGTGACAGCATAGAATGATTGTTCTTCACACTCACCAAGTCTCAGTTTTCCCTTCATGTTACTCTTGTTAAGCATGTCCTATACTTGTCTCCATGGAAGAAAAAAAAAAAAAGGCGGGGGGCGGGGGACTATAGTGCTGGAAAACAACAAATAGCTCATCAGTGATAAAGGTGACAAACATGAAGCAAAGTGTGAACGGAGAGTCTTCACGCTAGTGTGGTGGTGGTGAAGGGGCAGGAGACGGGGCCGGAGCAGGGCAGGCTGATGCATGGGGGGGAGATGGTGATGATGAGAACAGACATGAGCCACATGAGGCCCCGTGACAATGCAGGACTCCCCTGCGGTACGTCCAGCAGTCTCCTTATACACGCACACATAATGCACACTAGCATGTTATTTTAACACCACTACACCAACTTCACAACAGTGGGGAAATGCACATACTTGTAATATGGTTGTATAAATGTAAATAAAAATGTTTTTAAAAATGACATCTTGTGCTTTAGTGAATTTTTCTCATCACTGCTGGACCATTTTCTCTTCCTGATTTGTAAGGATTGCACCCCCTCTAGTGGTTCCATGTGTTATAGCAACAACTTGAGCGTTGCAGCTGCACTGCAATATTGCAAAACATGTATAAACACACATTGTTGTCTACATATGTGTGAAAATATTGGTGTTATTTAAACTTATCGTCCATCACCAGTTTTATTTTGCAGCTGAATGAGTCAGCAGCAACACATAAAGTTGGTTGGATGAAATGAACTGGAGGTCAAAGTGTGTGGGGGAAGTTTCATACACAATTCATTTTGGCAGCAAAAAACATCCCAAATTTGGTTAGGCACCGTTTGTGGAACCACGCTGGCTATTCCACACATGTCGTAGACACCAGAAGTCATTCCCAGTTTGCCTCACCAAGACACCACTGGTTCCCCTCCACCATGAGGGTGCCTTTAAAACGATATGCCCTCTGGGGTGTTCTTTTATGGGCTGCAGTTGCGCCATTGACTATTGTATAATTCTCTTCAAATCAGTTTGTTCCCCTCCACTCCCCCCTTTTCTAGCCCACCCCTGACTTAACAACCAGAAAAAGGTCACATTTCTGAGAAGTGACTTCCATGCATGTTCCATGCTGGGTCGTCACTTTCAATTTCCTAAGACCTTTCATGTCACACACCCATCAACCTAGAAAACTGCAAACACACTGCTGCACCCTAGCATGTGCAACTTTTCACTGTGTTGGCTCAATATTTAAAATAGTGTAGAAAAGTCAAATATTCTTAGTTATTCATTTCAGACATTTAAGCACATTTAGGAGTTTGTCAGAATACAAAGATACCATCTAGTTGCAAAATATAAATAATATTTGAGGTCAACAGAAAGGTGAAAGTCAGTGACATTGCTTTTTTGCATATCTTCAGTTAAAACTTCTTCATGGTTATACATTGCCAAAGCAGATTTTGGGAGAGTAAGTTGTGAGCATGCATGAGCATCAGTGATCATCTCCTTTCCACGTCTTCCTGAGTTACAGTATTTAACACTAAGAGACCCTCGGGACACCCAGTGAGTGCTCAACAAATGACTGTCCTTTCCTTTTCCAGCGCACTGTTCAGATGGTATAAGATGTTTAACTCTGCACACAGAATTAATGGAGCATGAAATGTAGGCCTGAAGTGCAGCAGGCTCCTAACCTGCAGGTGACATTGTCTCCATGAAGCTTTTATTGTGACCTAAGTGAGCTGTATTATAACCGCATTTGACTGGTGACAATTAGTGACCTTTCGCCTATCCAGCAGCCATCCATTTCAATTACACCAACATGGAGAGCTTTGGTGGGTGAGTAGGGTGATATACTGTAGCCTGCGCACATCTACTGTACCTCTATTGTTAGCGTGGCGGTAGTAAACACACAATTAGGCTAATGGTGTAAGGTACTTTTGGAATGATAACCAAGTATTTGGGAGCTGTCAAGGAGTATTGGAGGTCAGTGTAGGACCCATCTGATGCCTAAAGTTGATGTCAAAGAAGAAAGACCTAAACACCACACTTTTATGTCATCTTATATCATTGTTAGCCATCATGTCGTCCTGCGGGTCAAAATTGACCGGTTTTAAAGTTTGAAAATGTGGAGAAAAAAAAAATTTCACAGTTAAACTTCTGATGTCCACATTTTCAACATTTTTGGGAAATCTTTGAACATTTTTTGGCGGAAAAAAAGAAATGTTAAAAATGTTTTTTAAGAACATTCACAAAAAGATCAACCAAAATCCAGCAAAATTCGCTGGATTTGTGTTGATTTTTTTGTGACTGTTCTTAAATAAAAATAAAAAAAATAAAAAAATAAAATAAAAAATAATAAAAAATAAAAAATAAAAATATTAGAAGTTTTACTGATATATATGAAATCACTTCAGATATTTTTAGGATTTTTTGGAAGATTTTTACTCATTTTTTGAAAACATTTTCAAGAATTTTCTTACCACATTTGGGGATTTTTTAAAATAAAACTTTTAAGGGAAACTTTAAAGGAATTATTGGAATTTTCTTCCTGACAGTTTTGCAAATTTTCAGAAATTTGTGGAATTTTTTCTGCTGAATTTTTGGATTTTTTTTTCAGAGAAGGAAACAATATTTTTGGTGCCCCTTTCGTTCAATTTTGTTTTGTTTTTTTGGTAAATGTTCTTAAGAAACATTTTTTACATTTCTTTTTTTCCACCAAAAAATGTTCAAAGATTTCCCAAAAATGTTGAAAATGTGGACATCAGAAGTTTCAATGTGAAAATATTTTTTTCTCCACATTTTCAATTTTTAAAACGGGTCAATTTTGACCCGCAGGAAGACACAAGGGTTCACAGAAATGGTTGTTTTGTATAAAACTGGTTGAACTGGACTGAATATCTTATTGTATAATAAAGTACAAAATTATACAAGATATGACTATTAGGCCCCTGTGTACAGCTAAGAGACTACTTTATTTCCACATTTTTACCTCCTTATCTACCGATCGTCTTTCTTTCTACCTATCAATATGCAATCTCTATTTTCCTAGCACCTGATAAATATTTAAACTGCTATTTTAAGCCTGTCATCAGAAGCTGTTAATGTTACTGAGAATTTCACACCCACAACCATTCTCAGAATCTAACACTGAGGCAGTTTTGTTTTTTTTTAATTTCACATAGAGTGTTGAGCGTTTTAATCTTTTCTTCAGGTGTTGGTGGTTTAGAGATGACATTCTTCAGGCTGTTAGTGTTTCATCCACAGATCATAGGATTGTGACAGATCGTGACAGCGCCAGCATTACTTCTGCTTCCTCTTATATCTTCCACCAGCACGGTGGCAGGTCTGCCTACATTCACCTCAGCGACACGGAGTACAAACGTGAGAAGCATCAGCTGCAGGCACATAAAATAAAACCTCACACTCTATCACTTCATCTAACCTTTCTCTAAAACATGATGCACATACTGCACGTAGTAGCGCAGATACACGTGCTGTTTTATTAAACTTTAGCCACTACAAATCACATGGCAGGTGGTTTTGACAAACACAACTTGCATTATAAGCAATAATCTGTCTCACCTTACAGCTTTGCCCTAAAACAGTTAAGAATTTAAAATGTTGGTGTAACTAAATTGCATGTTTATAGCCAAAACAGTTCACATCATACACTTTCAGTCTCTAATGCAGATCTCACAGTTATACTTTGCTTTCTTACTACACCAGAATGTACTGAACCTTTAACCAAACTCCCACTCCCTGGACTCATTAATGTACAATCTAAAGCATTACATTTTCACAAAGTTATATCACTTACTGGTTTTGATTTGTAATGTCAAATTTACCAGTTAACTCTCTCTTCTTCACTTTGTACTATTCTGCCAAGAAACAACTCAAGATTTCAGAAATTGCAAATAACTTGAACCTCACTTTAAACAGCAATTGTAGTTTAAGGTCATTTTTCTACAGATATCCAAAAAAAGAAAAAAGCAATACTCATTTTCATTCATTTTAACAGGAGCAATAATTTTCTACAGCTTCTGATGAAGGCCAGAATTATTCATACCCATACCACACTGTGATTTATAGTGATTTTTATTTAACCAATAGGTTTTTTCTTCTCCTGGAAATGAGATAATTGTGTGACTAAAGTCCATAAATTTAAATTATTTTAGTCCTTTTTAGTAAAAAAAAAAATCACATTCAGATTCATTCGGTTACTCCCTTCTCATAATCAGTTATAACACCTTTATTTGCCCCCATATCAGTCAAACTGCCCCTTTAACTGCTGACAAGCCTTTTGCATGTCTGTTCTTTTGTCTCCAGGTCTTGAAGGTTGGAAGATTTCCCTCGCCATCACTCTGGTCTTTAGTTCATCTACAGATTCTCGATGGAGTTTAGGTCTGAACTGTGGCTGGGCCGGTCTAAAATGTTGAAAGTGGTTCCTGTCAACCAAACTGGCTGTATGTTTCGGATCATTGCCTTGCTGAAAGGTCTGATGCTGCCAAAGGACAAGTTTTTCTGCAGATCACCTGATGTTTTCTCACAATGCCATTTACGCTGACATACTGTAGGTGCCTGAGAAACACACCCAAAGCATTACATTCTCACAACTGTGCTTAACCGTTGGGATGGTGTGCTTGAGGTTAAACACTTCTCCTGTATTTCACCAGACGTAAGTCACGTCTCTGTGTCCAGACAATTCCATTTTCATGTCATCTAGCCACAGAACAAAAACATAGGGCGTGGGTTTATATCAGTTCCTTATCTTGTGACCAGCAACTTTCTCCTACTGATGGAGCCTAATAAGCTCGTTGGTTTTAACCATGACTGGCCAATGATTAATAACTGACTAGAGAACTACTGCATCACCTGTTCTGAATTTATAGTGTATTAAAATGCTCTGGAACATGATAGAGACTACTAGAACTATTTGAAACAGTACAAAAGCTGCATTTTCTCAAAAATACGTGATCATTTCAAGAACATGACATGACATTTTTCATAAAAAATGTGGGGAAAAAAACCCTGAAATAGTCTAAATTCATAACAGACATCTCCAACACAACACCTTACATTCTTTCTTTGTTATAGGGGTTTTAACGCAAGTTATTGCAATTTAAAATCCTTTACAAGTGACTGACAGGCTAACAATAAGACACAATATGAAAAAGAAAATAAAAGATTATAAAAAGCAATTAACAATAAAACTGAGGGAGCTATAAGTCAAGCTTATTTCAAAACTGCAAGCCAGGAAATATAACCTCTATCTCCAGGCCACAGAGAGTCAAAAACCTCCAGTGAGTGAAGTCTGACAAATGTTCAACAGACATGTCATGCTAAAGAAGAGGTGGGATTTTGACACGTCACATTTCTAAGGTATTTCTAACACTGCAGCACAATTTACAACCACAATCAGATAAAGCAGCACAGGCAGTAAATGAACTTGGCATCTCCATCTCTTACTGTGAGTATCTGTCATTCTGATTATCTTTATCTATAGAATAGTGGTGTCTTGCACACTTTCCTGCCTGTACAGATACACTATTTACATCTTTTTTTTAAATGACAGGTGGCATGGCTCCTGAAAATATCTCCCTGGACTCAAATGAAAACTCACCAAACCAGAACAGCTGCGATGTGTTTGTCTACCAAAGAGCTGCAGTGGTCATCTTCCCTATTTTCTACTTGGTAGTTTTCATCATCAGCGCCTGCAGCAACAGCTTGGTTCTTTATGTGATCTGTCAAAGGAAGCAGAAGTTCAACTCCACCTCCATCTATCTGGTCAACCTGGCGTTATCTGATAGCCTGTTCACGCTGACGCTGCCTGTCAGAATTACTTACTACATCCGACACTTTGACTGGCCCTTTGGTGACTTTTTCTGCAGATTGACTGCGGTTCTCTTCTTTGCAAACACATATGCAGGTAATATAAGAAATTGCATTGCCAGTTTTTCTATAATATTTTTATACATGCCTTTGCATGTTTCCACCAAAGTGAAGCCACATCTTTACATCAGATTGAGATGATTTTACACATGATTTTCCACAACAGATGAAACATCTAAAGTTATTTTCAGAATGGGGCTGTGATGGTGGAAAAATCAATTCATAGACTATTTTTGGTTGTTATGGCTGTTTATTTGTGTATCTGTGTTAACTATAATCTGTTTTGCACATCTAGGTATTGGCTTCATGACCTGCATCAGCCTGGACAGATACCTGGTCATGGTGCATCCACACCGGCTACAGTGTTTGCGGAGCGTAAAGGTTGTTCGCAGGGTCTGCTGCCTGGTCTGGGTTCTAGTATCTCTGGAGATCTCTCCTCTGCTGTTCCGCAGTATGCTGCGTGACCACCAGGGAAAACGAACCTGCATGGAGTACCTGAACTTCGAGGGCTCCCGTTCCACCCCCTACCTCTTGCTTCTGGCTTGCTTCATCTCCTTCTGCTGTCCGCTCACCGTCATCATGGGCTGCTACGCCCAGATCAACCTGAAACTACGAGGTGCAGCCAAGCAGAACTCCGTAACTGGACGGTCAAGGAGAAATCACAGGGCCAACACTATCATTCTCCTCATCCTCATTACCTTTATCATATGCTTCAGCCCTTACCACCTCAACATTATGCAGTTTATGGTTAGAAAAATATACCACCAGCCAACCTGCGAAGAACTGCGGGCCTTTAAGATGTCTTTACAGGTAAGAACTGTCATTTTTCAATCTATTTCAGACATTCACCTTAAGTTTTCCTTCTCATCATCCATGCTCAACCTGCAGATTACAGTTTCATTGATGAACTTCAACTGCTGCTTGGATCCAGTCATCTACTTCTTTGCCATTAAGACCTACAAGAAGCGGGTGACAAGCTTGTTTAAGGACTATCTCTATACTTCCGGTGCCTCCCCCAAAACAACAGCTGACAACAGCAGCAGCAACACCTGAGAGAAACCACAGCTGAGCTCACAGGACAGACATCTACAACGGGTTTCACAGAGAAGACCTAGTTTACCATGTTAAAGTCAAACGGGCCTATTTTAGTCTGCTGTGTTGATTCTGGCTCTGGAAATGACCTAAAACCTTCTTCGGGATATTATGTCAGTTGTGCATTTGCATATGCTCTTTATATCCGTGACATATTAGTCAGAAAGATCAAATTTAATCATCTTCAGCTGAAAAATATTCTCTTTACTTTGTTATAGTGTTGACGGCAGTGTTTGTACAGTATTTAC
The DNA here is from genome assembly GCF_022539595.1 of Amphiprion ocellaris. Taxonomy (NCBI): domain Eukaryota; kingdom Metazoa; phylum Chordata; class Actinopteri; family Pomacentridae; genus Amphiprion; species Amphiprion ocellaris. Next base: position 3,063,034 of record NC_072776.1, on the reverse strand, counting down.
AGTCTATTGTGCTTTTTCTTTTTATATGGTGGTTTATAAGATTTCTTATTCTAACAATAGTGTCATACTGTAGTGCAAAAATCAATTAATGTTTATATTTGTGTACTGATTTGTGCTTTGTATTTGTGCAGGGTAAATAAATACTATGAGTTTTTTTCATCGTCAAAAAAAATATTGTGGTCTTTAATGCAGCACGGCAGCAAGTTTCACTTCCTTACATGTGAAGTGAAGTGCTTTTGGCGTGCAAGTGGATGTTATGCACGATTGGACATTTGAACTAGGATACAAATGTGCAATGCGTGCTCTCGTACCATCGCAGACATTATTCATGCACTCCGCTTACTATCAAACATTTCACAATATGCACAAACTTCGGGTCTGCCCAAATGAGAATATGTTGCACTTCTCTTGTGCGTACCCACATCTGATTTGCGTGTGGGAGTGCGTAGATAAAAATCACCACTTCCTCACCCACCTTTCCTGCTCCCCCTCACAGGCCTCATTCCTGCTGGGCTGCTTTGTGTGTGTGTGTGTGTGTGTGTGTGTGTGTGTGTGTGTGTGTGTGTGTGTGTGTGTGTGTGTGTACACGTGTATGTGTGTGTGTTTTACAAATTCTAGCAGGTGCACATAGTCTTTTTATAGTGCATAGTCCCATATTTAAATTTAACCTTTAACATTTCCTGAGTTTTTGGAAAAGCTGCACTATGATTTTTGCATAGAAAGCAACGTGCACAAACTGTGTCGTGGAGAAAGATTCAGCTGGTTTGAATGATTATCGATGTGTTTTGGTGTAGTAGGGAAATGTATGCATTTGTCAAAATGCAGGTTATGCAAACAAGTAAACACGACAAATGATTTCAATTTTTCATTTAGGGATCCTTAAACATCTGTTTCTGAGATGAGAAGAGAAAACAGTGTGCATTAGATGACAATGGAGGAACCACTAGCAGTGTTTGCTAATCAGAGCATTCACCGTGGAGGGTAACTAAGCTACGTAAGCTGAAAAATGACCCCTGAATAATTTCACCTTTCATACTCTGTGATTATGCAATTGCACACAGAGCATCCAGTCTATATGATACAGATGCAGGAAGGTTTCAGCATGTGGCAGTTCGTCAAATGAGGAAGCTCTAATACAGTGAATGTTTTCCTTTGTCAAAAAGTAGATGGTTGTTGCAGGTGTTCAAGCTTATAAAAGTAAGAAAGATCATGTGAGGACTCATCTGCATAGATATTGACCTATTCTTGCTGAACATTGCCATGAGTTTTGTAGGAAATAGAAAGGACCTAACACATGGCTTTAAAGTACTCCAGATTCTAAAATAAGAGACTGTGACAGTTTGAGCTGATTTAATGTGTTCTTCTCTCTGTATTTTAACTTTATCTGTTGATTTTATTTTTATGCAGCAACTTGTAGGAGCCATTTGGTGTGCAGAATAATTCTTTTTACTCCATTAAATTGGACATTGGGATGTGCTTGTCTTTTTTTATTATTTCTACTCCCCTTATTGCACGTCCTTCACCACCTTCAGTGATTTGAATTGAATTAATACTTGGTATGACTGCAGAGTTCTCAAGTATTTTAGAGTTACAAGGAAAGTCGTCTCAGTTTAAGAGGTCAGACGAAGACGTCTTTGAAATCGGGCATGTAAACCACACGTGCAAATACAACTCCTACACTACATACTTTCAAATGAATCTAACTTTTTTCAGGCAACCACCGACAAACCGCTTTTATTTTCTTTGCATACACCAATTACCACCAAATATCTCAAATCAAATTCTCATCAGAAACATCCTTGTGAATGCGAAGCACAATCTCGTCAACAGTCTTTTTGTAAAGCCCCTTTTTTGGTAGACGTACACCTTGTTGTTGATACACACTAACTTCTACTAACTCTAGCAACAACTGAAGTGTTAAAGGGGTGTGTTTGAGCTCTAACAGTCCACAGTCACATATTTTCCTCACCTCAATCATGCTGTTTCCATGTGTACTACTGCAAAAAAAATTAAATAACAATGAACACATAGAAGATGTTGCTACTTACACTAATCCAGGAATTTGCAGAACAGACCAATGCCAGCATCCTTGTCTAGCACATACCTCAAAGTAAAGATCCTATTCAAAGTTCATTAAAATGACAACCACATTATTCACAAGGTTATCACCATAGATAGAGAACATATCCGTCAGCACATGAATCTGACACAAGCTTGATCCGTGAATTAGAGAAGTTGACATATCAAGCAACGGGACTATTTAGGATTGTGCAATTGTATCTCAACAGAAAGGTTATGGCCATGAGAGACACTTTCCATGATGAGCAAATGGGACACCACTAATCCCCAGTGGTATAAGATGACTCAAACAGTGCCTAATCAGATAAGCACCCGCAAACCATTTGTGTTTCCTTTGCACAGATAGAACGCTGGTGCAGCACGAAAGGTTACAACCTGCAGATGTTAATAAGTCAGCAAACTCATCTCTGGAGCCTCTTCTCAGACTGGAGGCCTGTTTGTTGTGGATACACTGCAACATTTCCACTTTCTCACACTAGATGCTGTTTGTTATCCACTGTCTGCTTCTTTATCTTACAGGAACTTTGCTGCATAGTTGTCTTTGCATTACAAAGACAACCATACAGCAACAAACAAAGAGGTGGCAGTGACAGTTTATTGAGAAACCTCAGAAATATTCAGTTTATGTACCGGTTGCAGACCTTTTTTTTCTTCTCATAATAGAAACTAAGCTTGAATTCAGTAAAGATGCTTTGCTGTTACTTCACTTTCTGTCTTCTAATGCATATGCTTTAGTCTGCAATGAAATTACAGTTTCATGCAAAGCCAGCATTTTTGAATCAGTTGGTTAAAGTCAGGCATATTTTCCTGTTTGTGTAACACAGTAATTGAGCCGCTGCAGTTGTGTGGAAAACTGGTGACATTTCTCAGGTTGTTTGTTTCACTAAAGATCATTTGGTTTCTAAGAGGAAACAGGATTCTGGAGGTTTATTAATGTCATTTATGTGTCATTATTAATGAGCAAATGAACTCACTCTTGACTTGTTATATCATTTAAACATAAAAGTAGCCTCTGTTGTGGTCTCTCTTCTCGCCTGTCTATATGGGGATGCACCACACACACTTGCAGAATGAGGCGGAGGTGTCTGTGGTTAGGCAGCGTTGTTTTGTCAAAGACGAAACTCGGGAGTAGGTCCAGAGCCAGAGATGTGTGGGTTTTATTCTCTATTTTGGTGGCTTCTCTCAGTTGCTATGTACATTGGATTTAGAGCAGTTACTGAGGAAGGAGACGTTAACATTTGCCGTGCAAAATTGGTCAGAGGAGACAAATTTATTAACATATAGGTGATGTAATACTTAGAGTGATTCTTCTCTGTAAGGTTTTTGGTTTGGGGGTATAACTTTCAGTAAGCCAAGCTGACCAACAGGTGAGTTTTGTGAGATGAAAAATGTAATAAATGACAGCGGTAAAGCAAGATCGGTGCACATGCATCTGAACCACAGTGGGAAGCTGCATAATTACTAACTGGTTCCTTTATGTGTTTTGTTATGATACTCTGCTTCATACGTAAACACGCTGAATATTTTGGAGATTGGATTGGCTTTTTTTCCCAGTTAATGTTAATTTCATTTTAGATCAGGATTTTTGCCACAGATTTGCAAACTATAGCATCTGCCTCAATTACAAGTAGGTTTTATAATCTGCATGCCCAGATACTGAAGAATGCAATATCTATAAAGCTTTCCTTTTGATTTAAGCACTGAATCTAAACTTCTTTAGAGGACAGCAGAGCTGGTAAAGACATTGCTGCCATCCTGTGACTTAAACATGCTATAGCACCAGTTAGTGTGTTCTGTAATCTCTGTCTTTTATAGGTACTATGTGCACTTATGTGACCTATACAGCCTTTCTTTCCCCCATTGTGAATGATGTAAACATCAACAGCTGCAGTACTTTTCTCTTGCCAGAAGAGAGCACTGCTAAACTGAGAAAGGGTGTCTGGTTTTAAACGATAATGTCTTTAAGTGTTCTGCATAAAGAAGAACAGTGTTTTTTAAAAATTTAGTTAGATCTATTCTGCACTGCACACTAAAAAATGCTGTTTATAAAACATGATATGCAATTTGATAACCAACCAAATACAGTTTGGAAAAAGGTTGTGACATCTTAGTGAGAACTGCAGCAACAGTACAACATGTCCTCTGTTGTAACTGAAGTATTATTCCATTAATTGCACATAATGTAGAGTTTAAGGACAGTGATATCCTGCTCATTGCTTTGAGTTGAAAGTATATTTAAAGTGTTCACATCCGCTGTTGACTGCTGGCAGGATGCACAACCCTTTAAATCATTACAGAAACATTTAGGCCTTGAATAAAGAGGGTCAGAGTTCATCAAATGTGAATGTAAACAAACTTATAAATTAGCAATCTAATGAAAATAAATATCTTTGTAATTTAAATGTGCTGCAGCAACACAACAAAACGTTTTCATTGTCCAAACATCATGACTTTACTGTATTGCAGCAACAAATATTGCAACAAACCTGCTGCTTGGCAGAATAAAAGTGAATGTAAACATGAAACATCTTTATAAGGTTATTTAATAGCGTTTGGATGTTAGAAAAATGTAAATGCATTCCACAACAAACACCATACAGATTTATGTGATAAACAACCTTAAACTAAAGCTTTTTTTTTACAACAAAACAAACAAAAACACATTTGTATTTCTTTAGTCTTTGTTTGAAACGTCTGAGTCATGTTACTTAAGTTTACCTTTAAAATTTAAAGCATTCAAATGTCGCAGAATGTAATAAGCTAGTGTGATGTTTGTTACTTAACCTTTTTCTTTTTCAGAAGTAAACTGAACAGCCGCAGAAGTTTCCTGTACTGTTGCAATCTATTCTGCACCACGTGTTGACCAAAACCCAAGAGACCCGCCCCCAGATTATTGACTCTATTCATTAGGACGTCGTTACAGTTTTGTCTTGCTTTTGGTACCAACACACAGCACTGTGTACACTATAAATAAACAGAAATATGGTGGGCAGGTGCAGGGTATTTCTGCAAACTTGAAATGGGTACTGTACTTTTGTTTTACATAAAGGAGTCAGTCATTTCCAGTTTTAGCTTAGAGTTAAGAACCACATATTTACACTTGGCACTGGAGAGCAAATGCAAAGCTGAAATGAATTCCCTCCAGTGAGCAGAGCCAAACTAGGAGGCTTTTACACCACTTCTGAGCTGGTCGCTGTTAGTTTCACTGACCTCCTGTGCAAACTTCTGACAGGCATCATATAAATTACACCATCAGTTAAAGGCTACAACTGACATCCATGGCATATAAATGTAGGTTTCATCACATACAGCTCAAGAGGATATCCTTTGACAAGTTTCTCACTGAAAACTTCCTTTTTTGTGCACAGGATGTACACAACAGTGATCAGTATCAAATGTTCTTATAAATTTGCAACCATGTCACAGTCAAAACACAATCTTTTGTTTTTGCAAATTCTTTTGAGTTTTTTTTTTGAGTTTTTTTCAGTTTCATAATCATTGTAACCGGCTGATACCACGCTTGGAAAAGAAAAAAACAGATCCCAACATCTGCAGAGCACAGGGTGTAAAGACATCAGAAGTGACTCTTCCTTGGTATTGAGCCCCATTGTCTTCTATGAATAGCAATGGCAAAATACCATGTCTGATGTCTGTCAGCGCTGGGTGTGATCTGGCCGTCTGAGGCCCAGTGAGTCAGACCCACAAGGCCGTGCCATGAGGAAGTCAAACTGCTTCCTTTGCCTCACCACCGGACTTGTTTGTAATGAAGGAAGGTTGTGGCTAATAAAAATAAATAAATTTTCTTCAGACATTGTATTCAGCAGCATTTATCTGGCCACACAATGCTTCACATGCGCAAGACCTTTCTCATGCTGTAGCCTTTTCTTTACTGTAACATGAAGGGGCGTGGAGTCAGTGCAACTATTAATTCCACTGTTATTTCTGAGAAACGGTTCAATGGCAAGCCAGTAAGCGCAGGTAAATGTTAAACCATAACATCATGCCTGTGCCATCGTGGTGCACATCCTGCAGCTGAAAAGGTTTTTAGTAGAAAGCCACATTCAGAAGGGCGGGAGTGATTTAAGGTGTGAAAACCACAAAGGAACAGTTGGTGCACAGAAGTTTGTGTTGCATTTGCATTATTCTCATCTAACCTGACAGAATGGAACATTTTCTGAAAATGTACTCATTTTAAAGTGGATTTTTGAAGCCACATTTAATTAGTTTTCTTTATCTCTATTACATTTAAAGTATGCTACTGGTCAGAAGTTTGGACACACCTTCTCATTCAATGGTTTTTATTTACTATTTTATCCATTGTAGATAAATACCGAAGACATCAAAACTATCAAAGAATACATATGGAATTATGTTGCAAACAAAAAAGTGTTCAGCATTAATCTACAATGTAGAAAATAACACAAATAAATAAAAAGCATTTAATGAGTAGGTGTGTCCAAAGTGTAGCTGCTGATCTCCCCCTAGAACACATTTGTGTTTCTTTACTATAAATCAAACCCCCATCTCTTATATGTTTTCCGTATAGGACTTTTAAAAAAAAATTTATTAGTGTACTTATGCAAGAAATTATAATATGGGATAGAAAAAAGTTTTCACAGCTTTAATCACAACTGATAAATTGATAATTTGTTGCACACAAATTACTAAACTCATAAGATAAGGACGGGCAAAAGTGACTCATGAGTGTGGTTTCTTCATTCTGAGCGTCATTCTGAGCTGAAAACATCAAAACAAAGGTGTCTCTGGACCAAAGGGGAAGTTCCTCGTTTTGATGTCACTCATTTGTGTCTGGAGGGAAACAGATCAGAAACGAAAAAGAGACTGAATTTGAATGAGGAATTATCTGAGGGAAGTGTAATTATGAAAAAAGAACATTCATTTTTGTCTTTACATTTTCAGAACAAGATAGGTGTAATTTAAAAGAAATAAAAAAAGAGAAGCCACATCCTCCCATGAGGACACAGATGACATGAAACCTAGATTTTCCTAAAATATAACACAGATGGCACTGCAACTTTAGCAATCGCACCATGCCAAATGAAACAACTGACGACAGTTGGTTGGTGTCACATAATGATGTCGGACGCTGCTGTAAGTGCAATCAGTCGGTGTTACTAAAGAGTTTTTGAGAACGGACAGAACATTTGAAAAGGTTTAGCAAAAGAGAGAGAGACGCAGAGAGACACATGTAGGCACAGACAGACAAAGGAAGAGAGAGAGAGCTACAACAGGATATTATGTCACCATGGTTACTGGCAGCAGATACCGATCTTGATTTCTCTCTGTCATGCTGTTTTCACGCAAGCCAGTGTGATTGCGGTGCTGCGAGGGGGCAGCTCCTGTAGTTGTGAAAAACTTTTGACACAAAATTTCATGCGCTCCGGATCAATGTGGCTTCAGGAACTCTGAAGAACAGCACATTCCATCTCTGAGGTAAGCTTATCTTCCGAACTCTACCTTTTTAGTGAATCACTGTACACAGGGTGTCCCTAAAGTCATAGGAAATCTCATTAACTGGAACATTTCTGCCTCCACAGATTATATATGACTATATTATTAAACATATATTTCATTAATTATCAAACATGTATTAAATTCAATATAAAAAAATAATAAAATGTTGTTAAAAATTTCATTTCTTGAACATGTGTATTTTTGCCTGTGTCCAGACTTTAGGGATAACCTGTACATGTGGCATTAAGAGAACATCTTCAGCTGATTGTTGTGAAAATGTGCTGGATTCCAGAGTCACATTATTACTACTCGTCTGAAATCTCCTCTTCCTAAGAAGCCAACATTGTTTCTAAACAATGACATGGCATTTATGAGTGGCATATCATGATATCTTTTTACTTTTTCCACATAATATATTAGATTTTGAAGTCTCGTTAGCCTTTAGTAGGGGGAATTCAGTGCTAAAAATACACATTTTTACCAGAGTGAAAGTAACTGATCACATGGTATGAATCAAAACACTTTCACAACTCTTTGAATATTATTGCAAAGAAGCAAATGATAGCCCTGACATGAAGCACAGGTTGGTTTTCAGTCTTCTAAATTCTTTAATTTAACAGCTTTGTGAAAGCATTTGCATGTTTGCCCAATATACCCCTTCAGTTGTTTTAATGGAGCAGGAAACATGTTTCTCCTCTGCATTATGTGCATGAGTAGGTAGCTGTACCACAGCCAGGGCGGTTTGTAATTTTGGCTCCAACAACATGACTTTCCAACGGCCTTGCATTCTAAAGCAGAGCACCCTGGGGAAGTTGACTTCCTCATATACAAGGCCATCTCTCAACACCAACTATTTTTTATGGCGTTAGTGTGAGAGTGTTGCAGCTGCATTCTGAATCACAGTTAAGCAGAGTTCATGCACTTCCTTCAAGCCGCTTATGTGGACCAAACACCTCCAAAAGGTGTAAACATGTAGGCATTAATAGTGTGTAAAGGGAGGACGGTTGTTCAAGTTCACATCAGATTTTTCTTTTCTCTTTATTGCCATCTTTAAATGTACAAAAGGTTGAAAATCTACTCAAAACTGTCTTTATATGTGAAACAACAGAACAAAAGGAGCTAAATAATTGCATCCCAACTACAAGTGGAAAAGGGAAAACTTGTTTTATTGCTGCAGATGTGACTTGTGTCTTACTTATGAATCTTGAACTTTACTTTTATTGTTTGTTTTGAGAAATGTGAATGGCGGATTGTGCAAACCCTGGTTAGTAGAACTGAGGGAAAAGTCAATGTAGATTTTGATCTCTGATTGGATTTTGTTCAAGGACCACAAGATGGCACCACACACCACAAAACTAGTTGCATTTACAGCCAGTGTGGTATTTCGTTATTCATTATTCAACTCCGAATTGCTAATTTACAAGCTTGAAGCACAAATCAGTTAATTTGATTTGATTAACTGAGAGCAAAACAAATACATTTACAGTAACTGTAGTCTTAATTTTCATAACATCTTTCAATATCAAAGCATCAAAACCTTCTTTAAATAATTTGTTCCAATCCAAGATTCAACATTTTGTATTTAAAGATGGACTGCTGTCTACCTTACAACCAAATGCCACAATTACTGCACATGAATGCAAGAAAAGTCCAAAGCACTTATGAAAATGTCTTGTGTTTTAACATTCAAGCTTGTCTGGAAAGGAGTAATGAGAAATATTGCAACTTCTTTTACTTCCTTTTTGAAAGCGAAGTCTTATGTGTAACCTTTGCATGTGTTCTTGTGACAGGGTCCTACCAGCCAAAAGAGTTTCATTTCAACAAACCATAAAGACTCAGTGTTTCCTTAAATTTGATACATACAAAAGCAAATGGAAAAGAAAATGCACAATCGCACGTTTATGTCTGAGTTTTATTCTCCTTTTCGCAGTTACTGGTTCCTAAAATATCAAGATGGGTCCTGCCACTGTGCCTGAGACCATCTCCCCGTCCAACAATGACTCCAACCAGACCTGTGACACCCTGTACGACCACCGGAACTACACCAAAATCGTCATGCCCCTCTTCTACTCCATCGTCTTCTTCGTGGGGCTGTTTGGTAACTGCCTCGCCCTCCATGTCATCCGCCCCAACCTGAAGAAGATCAACTCCACCACCTTGTACTCCCTCAACCTGGTGATTTCTGACATCCTATTCACCCTCTCGCTGCCTGTGAGGATTGCCTACTATGCTATGGGCTTCCACTGGCCTCTGGGAGAAGCCGTGTGTAAGATCTCAGGCTTCATCTTCTACATCAACACCTACGCTGGGGTCAATTTCATGACCTGCCTCAGCATCGACCGTTTCATCGCTGTGGTGTTGCCTCTGCGCTTTGCCCAGCTCAGAAAAGTCAGTAATGTGCGTTACATTTGTGTTGGCGTTTGGCTGCTGGTTCTGGCTCAGACCCTTCCCCTGCTGGGCATGCCCATGACCCACGAGGAACCTCAAGGCTTCATCACCTGTATGGAATACCCCAACTTTGAGAAGGTGGACCATATTGCCACTATTCTGATTGGTGCAGTCTTCCTGGGTTTCGTCATCCCTGTGGTCACCATCCTGGTGTGTTACTCAGTCTTGTGCTCCAAACTCCACTTCTCAGCCAAGGCCAACCATTTCACTGAAAAGTCCGGCCGACACCGCAAAGCCATCGGCGTGATCTGCTGCGTGTCCCTAGTGTTTGTCATCTGCTACAGCCCCTATCACATCGACATCCTGCAGTACATGATCCGTAAGCTGGTGTCAAACCCCGACTGCGCCGACCTCACCGCCTTTCAGGTGTCGCTGCACATCACTGTGTGTCTCATGAACCTTAACGCCTGCTTGGATCCGTTTATCTACTTCTTTGCCTGTAAAGGCTACAAAAGGAAAGTGTTGAAGCTGCTGAAGCTGCAGGTCAGCATGTCGTTCTCCAGTGCAGTGAGGACGTCACCTGAAGGCTCCTCCAAGGACTTCATCGACGGCAACAAGATCCAACTCAACAGCTCTACTGTGGGCACAACCAGCGAGAGACTCACAGAGAGGAGATACCGGCATGAGTAAACTAAAGAACTGAGACATGCAAAGCTGCATAGGATGAGATTTTATGTGTCATTGGGCCTATTTTAACTGGGACAACGTCTTGAATAAACTGGTCTTAACTTCGAAATGGACTAAGTGACATCATCATGATGCTAAGCAGCTCCTCAGCACCTGGATCCACTAGAAAGCAGCTGATCTGGAAAACTCAGCATTTCTTGTGTTTACACTTTTTCTTGTTAATATTGGTGAACTGTTCAGGAAAGCAGAGATTGTCACAAAGAAGGAGGGATACTTGTGGCCTTCCAGTACAGTGTTGATGTTAAGTTGAAGTAAAGCAGAGCCTGCTTGGATGTGGACAGTCAGGTGATATTAAATCTTACTTATCTTCTAATTTCAGGATAATGAATGTATGGAATTGCAAGTGAAAGTTTAGTACATGTAAGGGAAGCCTTAAATTCCTACAAGCAGTACACTGACTTCAAAAAACAGTTCTTAAAGCAACAACTCAGGATCTGCACCTACACATTGACCTCCCTTGCAGTGCTACTTTTATGAACTGAGATGTTGATGTAGAAGTAGATCTGATACGAGTTTCGTTCTTATATGGAATCAGACTTACAGTTTTTTGTTTTTTTTTCCCCCCGTCATGTTTCAGTTCAGCTCAGTGTTGTAATATCTCAGGAAAACTGATAACATGGACAGCCATTGTTTCAGCTGCCTGTCAAATGAATTGACCTTAATTGGTTGCAAAAGCACCATGTGTTTATCTGCATTACAATTCATTTCCTTTGTTTGGACAACGATGAGGTTTTCTTCAAAGGCTTGTAAATGGGGCTGTTTTTGAAGTGCTGTCAAAATAATAAAATGCATTTTTCTGATTTGGTTTTAACTGCTACAATTTTCATGTTTAATTGGTGCACGATTCTGGATCTACTGATATAATTAATGGTTTGTGTTTGCACAAAAGTTGCACACACACACATGCAAAAAAAAAACAACAACTTTGTGGCATTTCCAGACAAAAATTTTAGATGTTTCATGTAGTGTTTTTCCCTGTAATACACTGCAACATACAGAAATTACTACACATTTAACAGGCCACATGGATAACAACTCTGATTCAAAGTGTGCTGTACTGTAGTATTAAAATAATGCCAAGATGCTCATGCGAATCTGAAAATTGCGGGGAAATGGAGCCCTTGAAAGAGATTAGTCAATAAGCGGTTGTGGGGGCTGATGAGGAGTGAGGAGGATTGTGCAACGTAATTCATCAAAAATCTATCAAATGTCATATCTTTGCAGCTGCACAGCTTTGTTCACTTTGAGACCGACAGATACAGGAAGGTGACAAATTATAGAAAAAACCTGAACTTTTTAACCCCCGCAGTAAAACGATCTGGCTGATGCTGATGCTGTGTGGTTTGTTAACACACTGTTGTTTTTTTCCTTTAAACTGTCACTCATCTGTCCATGTGAAGCCTAGTCTTCCTTTCACTCTGCTCTTCCTCACCTCCGATCAGCCTTCTCAACTGCTGCCACAAAAATGGAGCTATAAAAGCTTTTAAATTTGTACACACGTCACATATAAAACATCAGAAGCAGTTTATTTGCCCTGCTAATTGAAAGAAAAAAAGATTTCCAGTATTGCATCATGCTGCACCATCAGGGAGGACTGTTATCGGTTTTAAATTCATTTTTTGTGTGTGACTAAGTGACTACACATGCAGCCAGTGTCATAAAAACAACCATCCTCAGCTTCAAGAAGAACTGCAACCCTCTGTCCTAGAAAATGATTTATGATCTCAGTGTCACAGGGCAAGACAGGAGTTATATAAAGAGACAGCAGATACAGAACTGTGGAAAGCAGTCTGAGATACCTGTATGCAAAGTGCCTGAAAAACCTGTCTACAAATAGACAAAGAGACTTGGTGCTCGTTCAAAGGTAAAAGTGGTCAACCAACATGCCGACTGGATTTAGCTTTTTCTCTGTTTGCTGTGCTATGTATGAAAATAATTGATAAACAAAACTTCATAATTGTAATATTTTTGAAAGCATCCTCACTCTGCTGTAAGTGCATTTAGCCCTGTGCAGAACATCACACAGTTAATAATTAGCAATAGTAATAAACACGTTCTCATTGCTCTAGATATTGAACCACATTAAAAAAGTACAATTTCAGCTATTTATTAAATTGTATAACTTAACATTAAATTGGAAGGCCGTATAATAAGATCAGTCCTAGTTATTATTATTACACCAAGTTTACCTCAAAGATCTATTGTGGGACCTAGACATCTTAGATCCATTGTGATCAATAGAAATTTTTATACAAATATATACAAAGGTTTTGAACATGGCAGCTGTGGTTAAAAAAAACCCACGTATAATACAATACTGGATGCACCCAACATTTTTAGGATGATCATTGATTTCTGCAGTGCAACTATAGTACAGCTTTGGCGTGGTTACAGATAAGGACTAATTACTGGCTAAGTAGCCAAAATACTTAGTTTACCATTTACCACATCAAAAAGATCATCTGAAAAGTCAACAGATGCATCAGTTAAATGTATTTACTGGAAAGTGATTTTCCCTCACAAAGTCCTACTCTTCACTGTCAGAAATCTACATCCAGATAAATAATGAAAAATTAAATGGCAAACGGTAAAACATATCAGAGTTCAAAATAAAAGGACAACTTTGCTGATGACAACCGCAGACAGTACTGACGATATACTGAGCAAATGTCTGACCCCGACATACATCCCATCTCTCTATACTTCTCTCTGTATGCAGCTCTTTGTGACGTCTGACAGCTGATTAAACACACTTCTTTTCACCATCTTTATATTTAGGCGATGTATGCTTCGGTTCTCTGATTTTTCCACAACAGAATGCATGAATGTCAAATAGTTTTACGTTGCACTGCAGGTGATGTTAATGCATTTAAACAAAATAAAAATAAAATGTATGTTCTTTTTAAAGAACATACTGATTGGACTCTCTTGAAAGGGTCGTAGAATATGCTTGACTTGAGTAAAAAATGAGAACAGACTCCAGCTTTAGCAAACTCCAACAGAAACGTGGCTTTCGTGAGCTGAAGGTAGAGCATGACTGAGTCAGGTTTGGTCTCAGTTTCAGATTTCGACCTTGGATGTGTTAACCGCTTTGCTAACAGCTGTTTAAAGGTTGGTTGATTTGCTGAAGGATTAAAAATCAATGGATCCTTTTCTTTTTCACAAAGCCCTTGCCAGGAAATCATACTGTGAGAATAGGAAAATGAAATCAAGATTAATTTCAACCATTTCCCGTCGATCATCACGGTTAGACCACATGTCTGGCAGGTTCTGATAAGATGGTACAGAGATGAAGCCTGAAGTTACAAGATAGTCAGAAAAAAGCACTTGTAAAAAGTTCAGCAGAATTTGCGTTGCCGTGTCAGCAAAGATTCAGCTAAACCACAGAACAAAACAACAAAAAAAAGTCCTCACAGCAAACAAAATACAAAACCCCGCATTACTGTAAGTCTAAATTTTAATGTTTTAAATATTTTTTCCTCTTTTTTGTTGATACATAAAAAAGAAGATTGTTATTCTGAAATCAAAGGTGGGTGGAACAGCCAAAAATGTATTAAAAGCATGTTCATAACTAGAAGCATGAGCAGCCATCAGGATGTTTCCTTGCATAAGAACATCAAAGCATGTTGAGGAGTGAATCCAGTAACTCGTAGTTGTTTTATGAGGATAGAACTGATCACAGATGTTGTTTTTTCACACGTAAAAGAAGACGTGAACACACACCTGTCTTACAGTAACTTTATGTGCCATTTTAAAATGATTTTTCATGTAAAATCTGCAGCTTTGCTCAGCTTTCTGTAAACATGCACCACAAACATTTACACCACGTTACCAGGTTAGTGCAGTTTATGTAACCACGTGTCATTTCCTGCTTAACCTAATTGTGTAAACTGCTTTTTGTGAGTTATTTATTTAACAATTTTGACACTAAATTGTGATATTAAACTATATCACACAATCGACATAAAAATGTAACATTACAGGCTTAAAGAGGTGTGAAAGTAGCAGAACTGTTGGTCTACATGTTGATTTATTGGTTGGAACTTCAACAGAAGAAGCCTTGCTCAGTCGTGTTCCATTAAAATGAATGTAATCTGTCTTTTTCTGCCTTTCTCCTTTTATTAGATTATATGAATAATGAAAATATAAGTTCAATACTGTTGCACGGAGCAGTCTGGCTTCATAATTACATTATATTGAATTCACATCTGGTGCTTGATGCTGTTTGAGCTGCAGTCTGTTTGCATGAGCTGCTGGTGACGTTTGGAAGCCAAATTCTGACAGTGAGGACAAGGATTTTTTGTCTCATCTAAATCTGCCACCGCAAAAAAAAATAGTGGAAAAATAAGTGCAAACTGCAAAATCACAGAAATAACTCACTTTAGTCCATACAGTGTAATAGAGGAGGTCTTGGTCTAACTTGCTTCTACCCCAAAATAGCTCTCAGTTTAAGGAACAGTAGAAATACTTGGAGTCAGAGCAGACAATTAGTCAGACAGACATTAATCATCGACTGTCTTGATCGTCACTTAAGTTATTTTTCAATCAAAAATATCTCCAGCTTCCCAATTCCTTCTTTTTTTGTTTTATAGCATATTAAATGTTTTTGAATTACATTCTGTTGATTCCTTCAAACAAGGCCTTTGAAGACTCCACCCTCAGCTTTATCAATTTGTCATCCAAATTTCATGGACTGAACGATTAAATGCTTTAATCAAAGTAATAATCTACAGATTAATCATTACTGAAAGTAGCTTTAATTGGAGTCAGAACAAGAAAATTACACAATTACCCCTCTGGCTGGCTATTTCTCTATAGGTCTGTCCATGACATCTAAAGTTTTTGCACATAAGCAAACACTAACTCTGTTTCTAACCTTTGCTGCCTCCTGCTTCTTGGCAAACCGGCTCAGTTGGCAGAAGAACACAGTTATCCTGCTTTTCATGCCAATCCAGCAGGACACACAGTGCTTTATTATATATTTATTTGCATTTTCAGCCCTTCATATAGTTTATTTTATACTTTTTTTTCGCCATTTGGTTTCACTCAGACTTGTCCCTTGCTGATTGTGTAGCTACTTTGTTTGCAATAAACACTGTATTTCACACATATAATTGCCATCTGCTTTATCCCAGCTTTTTTTCCTATATCACCCGAGATCTTTGGGGATTGAAGGAAATGTGTTTGTTTTAAATGGATGATTTGGAAGCATGAAGAACTCAACATAATGCAGCAATTTATCAGAGGCATAGATGCATTTCAGTGATTTAAATAATATGGAGGCTGGTTTGGTCGTCTGGCGAGGAAAGTTTGTTACTTTAAATCAGTTTTTTGTTATCACAACTTGTAAATCAATCATGGTCCAATATGCAGCTTACATGCAAATGCAAAGTGAAAATATGAAACCTCCACCAAAAATGCAATGAGGATAAACTTTGAAAACTAGTGCCAAATATTTACATATTCATTTTTCATTGAGGAAGTAGGAGGTTTGTGGATAAACTGTATTAGACACCATTTATTATTCAAAGTGGAATCTTTTTCTATGACATAAAATATGCCTGAAAAGGACCTTTAACTTTAGATCTGAATAAAGTTACTGTACGCAAGTCTTGGCGTAACAAGCCCCTGAAAAAATGGTTAAACAGCCATAACTGGAATTTCAATGTCCACAGAGACGTAAAAACTGCACCCCCCTACTGCAAGAAGCAGGGGTACAGGAGGTAGTTGACTTACGTTCCTATGGTGTGACGTAAGGCGATTTTCACCGTAAGTCGGAACACCGGTGAAAATGTAAAGAAAGCCGTTACGTGCATCACAATATTGATCAGTTTAAATATTTATACAACTACAATAACGAAAACGGTCGTTAGCTCACACTGAGACACAACTCTGTAGGAAAATACCAGCGAAAATGTAAACAAAGCTGTCGTATAGCGTTGCGTGACTATTGTACATGCAGTATTCATCCGCTCCACTCGTCAGCTACTTCCACTGAACCACTTCCGACTCAACCACGAAACGCCGTACGTTAAACCGAGGACCGGCCCCCAGTCAGTTCCGACAAAACGACATAAGTCGAGGACGTCGTAAACCGAAGCTCTCCTGTACTGTTTAAAAAGTGCTTTCCATGCCTGAATCTTTTCATATGAAGTAAAATATACCTGAGAAAGACCTTTAGCTTTTGAACTGAACAAAGTTACTGTACGTAAGTACACCAGCAGTCATCTTGGATAAACACTGGGCAGTCATTTTGGGCTTACAAGGTTCCTAAAATAATAGCTAGACAGTCATAACTGTAATTTCAATGGACACAGGGATGCAAAAACTGCATGTACACAATCACCTGTCAAGTCTGATAAAATCTACAGTAAAAGTTTGGTGACTTTTCCCCAGAATAAGGTTTAAAAAGCACATTTTCTTGCATGATATAATTCTGTTCCACATACACACAGTTTCATCACACCTTGCTTGCATCGGTGCAACTACACAATAGCCTTGATGTTTTTAGTTTTGGCTGTTTAAAAGCATATTATTGGCTTTTTATGGAAAGGGCGCAACATGTGTTATACAACTGGCACCTTTGGTATTACAGGGTTCCTCTATACGTTTCAATTAAGGGCTCTTTAAGTGGTGAGTCCCTCTTTTTTTTACATCTCAGGGTCAAAGCAGCCAACTTTAGTTACCAACCCAACACAAACATTAATACAGAGGGAACAGATATAAAACGATGACTGAGATATAACTCAGTATGGTTTTATAAGTGTGTAAACCTGATTAATCTATCAAGTATGAAGGTCACATGCAGGTTTGTGCTGTCCCTGGAAAGGTTTCCAGTCAACCACTTACTCTCACATTTACACCTAAAGGGAAACTTACAGTCACCATGAAACATACCACACAGAAAGTTCAAAACCCAGAACCTTTCCACAGAGTGAATTTGTCAACGCCTGCCCTACTGTGCCACTCTAAATACTGTAAACTGAGTCTGGAAACGCTTTAAATGGTTGCTTAGAACCAAAAAATGAATAATTCTAAAGACAAAAAAAAAAAAAGAAAAATCGATAGTGGGCACAGACTGACACTTCTGTAGTTCTACCATTCAGCCTCTAGAGGACAGTGTAAAACAGGGTAAAGAGGTGGTGCAAAACCAAGTAAAATCAGCTTTTCACAAGAAACATAGAGCAATTGTTTACTGAAAAACAAAAGAGGGTCTATTCATTAGTTTTGGTCAAATTTTCCTTTTGCACTTGTACTTTTACAAGAATGGAGTATAAAACGAACAGCGTAAAGGAAGAGAATAAAAAACAGAAATACAAATGTTCTAGATAAGCGCAGTATAAATACACATCCTGGCAATTGTGCAGGTGAATAATAAAAGATTTATTATGGAGTGAAATACTTACTGAGGCAACCACATGACAAGTATCAAAGAGAGGAAAACATCACACAGACTGTTGTCATAACAACATATTGCAATGAACACAAAGTACCATCTGGTATGAGATTTTTAAGACACATCAAGAGGACAAGCCGATAGATAATTATTTTCCAGGAATAAGAATTAGACTGTGGCTTCCAAATAAACACTGCACCCAGAAACACAGTGATAAAAAAAAATCATGTGGTGAGCATAAGAAGTAGTTTTGCATCCAAGCTGACAAATATGGACAATCAAGCCCAAATATGTGACAATAGATGTAACCTTTTATGGAGGTCAGATAAACAGCGGTGGTCAGTGTGGAGGATGGAAGCCGTGGGAAACTATGCTGTCTGTTTCACAAGCTCTAGAACAGGAATGGAAACTATGGTGTAGATTTGGGGGAAGAAGTTTTGATTGCACAATGTTGTTTGAGTCAAATGTCCTAATTCATAGCTGCTACCGGCTCACACACACATTAATCTGTATTCAATCCGGGTCCAGACTGACCTTGAGTGTTTCACCTGAGGTATGCGCTTTGCATCCATTAAGTCGATGTGGTGTAAAACCATCTCACAGCATCAGCGTGAAGTGTCTATTACCACCGTCTTATTTCCTGTTTATATGGCAACTGCCTCAACATCCTGTTTTTAATTACTTCTCTCCAGCAGCAGATGCTTCTCACAGCAACCTGCTGTGGATTACTCCCCTGAGAACTAATGTGCTGTGACAGACCCCACTTTTCCAATCAATAACTCGCCCTAAATCTGCCATCTCTCTGCCTGCCAAACACACTCCCACTTCTAATGGCACATCATTTTCTTTAAGGGGGTGTAATTGCAGACTGTGGAAAGCTGTAGCCCTTTGTGTTCCAACTACGTAGATACTGTAAAGGAACCTGAAAGTACGGACGACTACACAGGAAGTGATGGGGGGGCTTTACACCGGCTCGCCACCATTTCCATCACATTACAGTCTCAGATAGAACTCACTTCCCTGTTTTGGCTGTTAGAGCAACGTGTTCAGATAAATCTGCCACTTTCACTTCATAAAGCAGTCGGTGTGAGTTTGTCAAGATGTTTGTTTGACTTCTTGTGGTAAGTGCAAGTCTTTTATTGTCCAGACGAAGTTACCTGATCTGTTTCACATTTAGGTCGAGGGGAGGGGGGGAATGCTGGCAGATGTGTTTTATAGCTACTTGCTGAATGTGTCTTTTGGTACAAACTTTGAACAAAAACTGATTTCTGCACTAACTCCTTTATTTATTTCAAAATATATCTCATAATTCATCCTGCATAACTCAGAGAAACAGCAGGGTAGAGTTAAAAAAAAAAGAAAAAAGAAAATGTGAAACACTAAAGTCACATGATTTCTTATCAATATGTGGCATCGATTTCACTGAAAATTTCACTTCCAGATTTCTACTCGAGCCAGCAAACTCCATCTATTAGTTTTAGTTATTTTATTTACTTGTTCATGAATAGTTTTTAAAAAAAATATTGGAAGGCCACATGTAGACAGGCAACGTCTGTTTGTCTTCCTGTCTTTCACAGTTCAGCTGCAGCGCTTTTAAAAGTAACTATTTAAATGATCGAGTATGAAGTTCTGCAAATGCAGATATGTCCATATTTAGAAGCAACCCCTCTTCTGGAAGCCTAATTGGTTGATTTTCTTGTTTTTCGATTAAATTTCAATCAAACAGAATCTTTGATTGTGATGTCAGGTAAAGAGTTTTATCAAGTTTCTTTGTTGTTTGTTCTTTTCAGATTTCACTCGTATGGATGGATGACAGATTATTTCTACATAATGTTTATGAGTAAGTACAAGTTTATCTAATAGATAGATAGATAGATAGATAGATAGATAGACTATAGATAGATAGATAGATAGATAGATAGATAGATAGATAGATAGATAGATAGATAGATAGATAGATAGACTATAGATAGATAGATAGATAGATAGATAGATAGATAGATAGATAGATAGATAGATAGATAGACTATAGATAGACTATAGATAAATAGATAGATAGATAGATAGATAGATAGATAGATAGATAGATAGATAGATAGATAGATACATAGATAGATAGATAGATAGACTATAGATAGATAGACTATAGATAAATAGATAGATAGACGATAGATAGATAGATAGATAGATAGATAGATAGACTATAGATAGATAGACTATAGATAAATAGATAGATAGACGATAGATAGATAGATAGATAGATAGATAGATAGATAGATAGATAGATAGATAGATAGATAGATAGATAGATAGATAGATAGATAGATAGATAGATAGATAGATAGATAGATAGATAGACAGCAATCAGCAGGAGTGCAATATGAAATACTCTTAAAAAATGAAATGAATGTAAAAAGAATTAGGTTATATAAATTTGTAGACATAGCACAGTGCAACTAGCAGCTGGTAGTGACACACGTCGGCAGTTAAAGAATATATCTTTAACTTTTCTAGAGTATTTTTGCATGATTTTACGTTACAGAATTACTGAGCTTCCTGCAGTTGATCAGCTTGCAAAAAGACACAAACAGTGACCAAAATCTATAGTTTTTCTAATTAAGTTCTTGCTAGAACCACATGAGTTTTACTAAAAAATTACATTAAACTGGACTTTAACTCAAATCATAAAACCATGTTTGATTTATAGACCAAGAAGTTACGATAAAGGTGCTGTAAATACTAACGGCCTGCAGCATTGTGTTTTGTGTGATTCTTAGTATGAAGGTGGATCTAAACTCCTCCAACATGTCGGTGGAATCTGGGACTGTGAAGCCGGAGCAGGGACCAGTGGAGTACCGCATTGCAGGCCTGATTTTCTACTGCTTCGTCTTCATCATAGGAGTCATAGTGAATCTTGTTGCTTTATGGGTGTTTGCCCTGACCACCAAGAAGAGGAACTCAGTCACTGTCTACATGATAAACGTAGCGCTGGTGGACCTCACCTTCATCCTGCTGCTTCCTTTCAGGATGGTTTACCACCACCAGGACTACTGGCCTTTTGGGAATCTTTTCTGCCGGATCAGTGCTGCTCTCACCATCTTCTACCCCTGCATGGCTCTGTGGCTGTTTGCTCTGATCAGCGCTGACCGCTACATGGCCATCGTGCAGCCAAAGCACGGCAAGGAGCTGAGGAACGTCCCGAAGGCCGTGGTGGCCAGTTTAGGGGTGTGGGTCATGACTCTGGGCAGCACCGTGCCTTTGCTCTTCTCTCAGGAAGACCCCGATCGCCACTCCAACTTCAACACCTGCATCAAGATGCAAGACATCATCTACATGCGCCATGACAACCCTGTCAACTTTGTGCGACTAGTCTTTTTCTTCTTGGTGCCCATTTGTATAATGATTGGCTGCTATGTTGTCATCGTGGACAACCTAATCCACGGCCGCACCTCCAAACTCAAACCTAAAGTGAAGCAAAAGTCCATCCGGATTATCATTACGCTCATTATCCAAGTGTTGGTGTGTTTCGTGCCTTTTCATGTGTGCTTGGTGCTTCGTCTGCTGGGGAACGGACAGGACGGGGGTTTTAGCACATGGGCAGTCTTCACCACCTTCCTAATGAACCTGAGCACAGTCCTGGATATTATTCTCTACTACATCGTCTCCAAGCAGTTCCAGGACAGAGTGATCAGCGTGATTCTGTACAGGAACTACCTCCGAAGTGTGAGACGGAAGAGCCGGCACACACACACCGGCAGCATCCGGTCAATGAGCAACCTGACCAGCGCCATGATATGAAGCAAAGCGTCAAACTTCGTCTCAAAACAGCACACGGATACGTTCCCGTGCACGCTTTTTTTTGGGTACAATGTAACGCTGAATGCGTCGCCGTGTGCATGGTTCATTATCAAAAGGATCGAAACTTGCAATTAATTTTCAAGGTGTAATTTACACTCACAGTATGGGAGTGCTGCCGTTGTGGCAAAAACATCTGTGTTCAGAGCTGATTGACTCACCCATGAGACTTGAGATGTTTTCTGTGCTTCTTTGCTCTGGTAGACAAAGCAAGAGTGTCTGTGGCTCAGGTGTAACACATGCAGGCGAAAATAAAGCTCATAATCATTTAAAACATAGCCCGCAGTAACTCTGTGTCTGCTTTGTTACGCACCACCAGCGAAACTCTTCTTCCTCACTACGACAGCCAACAACTATAGAAGCCTCCACAAGGGGAAACCTACAGGAAACAATGGTGGGTTTCTTAAAGGTTGCAGCTTTGGTTTGTTTGCTGCACGATTATTTTTAACTCCTTACCTCAGTTCTGCAGAGATGGAAGTGAGCAACTATAATCCTCAGCGCTGCACATATGTGCAGCAAATGAACCGAGGTCGGTGTTATTTTAGAACTGTGGAGTTTAAGTCCAACCACTTGCTACAGGACATGATTAGAACACCGCAAGCGTCATAAAAAATGCTGTGAATTTATTGACCAGGTGATGGCAGCATGGCACAGCTAGATCCCATCTACCTGCCAGGGAACAGCAGCACGCTCATTTTCTGTACTTTCGGAATAGTGAAAGATTTTCTGCTTTAAACTTCTTCTGTATTTTCGTGCTTTACACTGGACTTTATAAAGTGAAATGTCTCAGTTTTTACTACCATCATCACACAGAAGTTGTTAACAACAGCTTCCTCAAGCAGAAATCAGGCTAAAGTGTGTTTATGGTGCAATGTGAAGAGTATTGATTAGATGTTAAATGATTCAGTCGCTTGGAGTGCATTTACAGTAACGTGCTCAAGAGATGTCAGGGAGGCTATTTACTAGATTTAAAGCAACCTTAACCTTAAAAGAGAAAACCTTTTCTACTCAGGGGTACTTCAATGTCAGATCTCTGCTTGGAGTGTGAGCGCCACGACGCAATTTATTCTCAATTTATCCCTCAAATGACAGACAAGTAATGACTTATAACTGGATGTGTGACAGTTCTGTCCCTGTGAAGAGGCTTCAAATAAAGAGGAGAAAACCCATGTTTAAATGTGATGATTCTGACTGGTGTCTTGCACAAACATCACCTGAGCTAAGGATTGATTTGGTCTTGGCAACTGGTAAAATAATTGTGTCTGTCACAGGAATGCAGTTTTAATTGCATCGGACTGTGAGTGAGTGTAGCTGAGTAACTGTGGAGTGTCTCTTTCAGTTAGACAGTGGAGGCACCCTGTGGTGTGACCACATGTACTGTAGCAATGCTGCAGTTATCATATGGCTGAACAGTTACGAACAAAAATAAATATAGTGCATTATTTTGTGCCTTGAGAAGATTCTGACTGGATTAATGTGTTGTATGTAATCACAGCAAACTCTGGAACACCTCAAAGTGATTTAGTTCATGCAAGTTAATGCAACACAGTGGTAAAAAGGGTATAAAAGGGGTTTGGTTGATATTAATAGATGAAGAAGTGGCAAGTATGTGCAATAAAGAAGGTGTAGATTTATTCTGTGTTAAATTAGAGGAGGCAGACTACAAGATTTCCACTTCACACAGAATTCTGGGAACTGCAGTCCATCATGCGATGATAGGTTTATTGGCCGGCGGACTACAAGTGGATTTATAACCAAGAGGTCAGAGGTCAAATGAAACATCAGAGGGTCGTCTATCTGTCCCACCTGTTAGACATGAAAGAAAAACCAGCCACACTGCTCACAGCAACTGGCATTTAAAACAATTAAGTTTCCTGTCAAGTCCCTGTGATGAATTATCCGGAAGCTTTACCCGCTGTAATTCTAAATCTTCCCAACAAGTGCCTTTGTTGTAGAGAAATTAATGAAAACAAGATTGTCTTTCATAGGAGCTGATCTAACAGCGCGACAGCCAGCTGCTCTTCTTTGGGAATAAAAACAGTCAGCATTAAACACAGCTCACACAAAATACTTTTTTTTCCACCACTCGTGTGGAAAACAAATCAGGCGGCAGGCGCAGTGGCCATCTGTTTTGTTATTTGATATGTGTGAATACATGTTGTAATGACTTTGTTTGTGAATCACTCTGCGCGGCAGAACACACGAGAGCTCTCGAAGTGCTGGAGTGTTCAAAGCTAATCATATAATTGGACACAATAGTCGATGACAAATGGAGACGCTTGGAGCCAGCCAGCTGGGGAAGTGAATATGTAATCATTGTAAAATCATATCATTTTTGCATATTTGAAGACAGCTTAATAGAGTTTGCGTGTCAGCACACTATCAAATGATGATCAGAGACAGTGTTGCTGTATTTGTTTTCCGAACCGCGCTTTGTTGGACTATTTATCTCTATCGTGATTAAAAGTGTTTCTCAAGAGTTTGTCTCCTATTGGTTCATTTGTGTTTCATTATGTTGTGAATGTTGAAGCAGATTTGGGGCAAATGGCCGATCTGAATTTTAAAAAAGTACTATAATACAGAAGCAAACAGCCTACGGGGGCACTTGTACTCCAGAAGGTACTTGTGCAGTAGCCAGGGGGGATGTATGGAAGAACCGTGGAGAAGCTCGTCTAATGTAAAAGCTAAAAATTACAACGAAGCAACAATATACTTCCAGATGCTGAAACCCCCTGACTGCTATGTGTTGCAATGGAGAGCATGAGACAACAAGTTAGCAAAAAGTAAATTACTGGAACTTGACAAACCGTGGAAATGCACTCCAGGTTACACTAATAACAATTTATATCGCATTTTTCTTAAAAAAGCTACAAAGTGCTTCAGAAAGGGTTTATTCAAAAAATATTACATTAATAAAACAATAAAGGAAATTTGAAGGAGACAAATGTATCTATTTGTTTAGGGGATGTGGTTTAAAATGAGTGATTTATTGAATCTAATCTTAGAGTTTGAAGACTCGAACAGCAAAAGCACAGCAACCTTTAGTGTCTAAATGGGTTCCAAGAATAAGCAGAAGCTGATCTAAGGTGGCAACAGGGCTTATAAGGAGACAGGATACCTCTAATATAGTTAGGGACTGGAAAATCAAAGATACATTTTTAAAATTAATGCAGAAATGAACAGGAAGCCAATGCTGGAGGGCCAGTGCTGGAGGTAGAAGTATGATAGGTATAATCTCCTCTTCTTGACCTGGTAATAATCCTGCCAGCGGCATTTTGAACCAGTTGAAGGTGATCGAGGGAAAACTGAGTAATGCAGGGATGTATTGAAAGCATAAACGCAGACAACCAATGTGTAGCTTCTCAAAACATAAGAAAGATCTAATATTTTAAATTGACAGACATCAGTATAAATGCAAAACACCAAACCACCCTAAGCATTATATATTTAATTGCATGACAGAATATTGTTATAATAGAGTTAAATAATGTCCCATTTCAGGATAAATTAACATTTGAAACAACAGCACAACCTGAATATGTCACAGTTTGTTCTGAGGCACTGTTGGCCACACTTTTACTATACCATTAGTCTTCATACTGTTCCCATTAGAGAGCACAAGGACATGAAAGAGAGCCCATAATGTTATATAGATACTGTACACATCCAGACTCAGCTGGGCCTCCTCATCTACTGTACGGCATTAGCTGCAAGCAGCTGCCTGCATTTACATCATTTAGCGTTTCTCTCAGGGCACTTTAATACACTGAACCTCTCCCCTGGTAAACTTTACAATAGGATGTTGAAGGATACTTCTGGACTGCCATAGGAAATGAGAGGCACATGTGTGTGGATGTAGCGGTGCAACAGTGGGTTCCCCCCTGTGATGCTGAGCTTAAGGGCTGCACAATGAGACTAATGGATTCCTTTCGCAGACAAAACTAGGTTAAGTACGAGCCATTGTTGTTATCTGCGTGCGGACGTACAGTGATATCTTATGTACAGTAGGAACCGTGTGAGGTATCCTTTCACATGTTTAGGAGGTAATCTCTTCCTCTGGC
Organism: Amphiprion ocellaris; assembly: GCF_022539595.1. Taxonomy (NCBI): domain Eukaryota; kingdom Metazoa; phylum Chordata; class Actinopteri; family Pomacentridae; genus Amphiprion; species Amphiprion ocellaris. The sequence continues at coordinate 3,037,033 of NC_072776.1, read as the reverse complement.
AATCTACATTGTCTTTTGTCTCCATTAAAAGGAGATAATCTACTGCAAGAGTTTCAGATGCTACTAAACTGACTCCAATTGACCCTGTAGTTAGCAGGATAAGGAGAGGAAATGTATGGCCTTGATTACAGCTGTGTGTCTATTTTAGCAGATTGTTCTATTGCTGATTTACACACACACAGCCACCATTAGCACATATAAATAATGTAAGGCCCTCATCTCTCTCTCTCTCTCTCTGTTTTTTTTCCAACTCTCTGCTCAGCTAAGTGCCTGTATGGAAACCTTGGCCTCCTCCTTGTCAGGTTCTCCATAGATCAGTGCAAGATTTATTTTAAGTCTGTAAAGCAGCATGTTCTCGACTATGTTCCGCTCAATGCATGTGGGAATGTTTTTAATTGTATCATGTGAAGTGGAATAGGAGCTCCAGTGGGGACTGTGTCAGGTTGTGTTAATATTTAATCCGGTCTCACTTCAGTTTTCTCATGATCCGCCGTATTGTAAGAGCAGAACGAGAAAGCAACATTACAAGAGGCGTGGATAGAGCCGTCGTGGCTGCGTGGAAGCGCTCTGAGATGCGGCGTTGTGAAAAGGCTTGCGAGGGAACGCTGTTATGAGATTCCACCGGTGTCTGTGCAGAGGCCCGGGCCGTGGTGAAAGTGCTCCCCGAACACTGAGCCATATTATGGCAGCTAATGCAAATGCACTTATTTCAGCTGACGTGCATCTAAAGAGAGGGTTGTGTGTGTTTGTGTGTGTGTGTGGGGATAAAAGGAGGATACATCTGGTGTGTGTGTGTGTGTGTGTGTGTGTGTGTGTGTGTGTGTGTGTGTAGGAGAGAAAGAAGAAGGAAAAAGAGAGGGAGGCCTTTCACTTCCTCTGTGTGCACATCACGTCTCCTCTCCCTGAGCTCAATTACAGGATTGATACTCAGAGAGGAAACTTCATCATGTCGTACAGATGTCTTCACTGGGAGGAAGAGGGAGACGACGCATGTTGTCATTTAACGTGACATGGCCTGCGTTCATTCAAAACAAACAAAATGAGAAACAGTTGGAATCTAGATTTCATTATAGGCTAATAATAAATATGGAGCGTGGAGTTGGGGGGACTCAAGGAAGGAAGGGAAACCGGAGACGAAAGAATGAATTTAACAATTCTGCTGAGTGAATTAATCTAAAACAATAACTTGTAAACAATAATACTCTTTCAGTGAGCCATTCAGCTCCATCATAGTAAACATTTTTTATAACCCAGACAGCTCTATAAAGTGCTTTAAGCATCATTGGGCACAACCGTCATTAGTCAGTGCCTGTGTGTAAATCTGAATAAAACCACCGTGTTCGGTTGACGCTGCGCAGACACGAGCCCATATCTATTTTACACTGTTTCATTTCAAACGTGACACAGGCAGCGAACACACTCCACAACAATGGCCGTGTTTTGCTTTAATTTGATTAGGTTTTGTCTCAGCAAATGCCAAGTCCTGTTTTGCCTCAAGAACATATCTCTTAATCACGTTCCATCCAGGCTGTGTCTTTCATCTAAATCTCACAGCCGTGGCTCACACCCAACTTTATTTCGCTGAAAGGTAGAAAAAAAAAGGCACACACACACACACACACACACACACACACACACACACACACACACACACACACACACACACACACACACACACACACACACACACACACACACACACACACACACACACACACACACACACACACACAGACACACACACACACACACACACACACACACACACACACCAGCACGCACACGCATCCAACAAGGGGGAATACAATGACAAAAGCCTAGCTCTCATCTCTGTCACATAAAGTGATGTTTTGTGTTTAGCTGTGTGCAGTGGAGGTGTGTGCACGTGCGTGTCTGTGTGCATGTGCACGTGCGCGTCTGTCTGCAGGGCTCAGATCCATGTTGTTTGGTTTGCTTCTCCATTAAGAGAGCTGTAAAGGAGAGGGAACAGATGGCTGCTGGCCCGCTCTGTCCTGCATCCTCTCACAACTGCCACACTTCCTGTGCGTCCATTAATCTTCCCTCACTAGTCCTGCAGCACAACTTTATTAAAACAACTCAGGAGAGAGCGAACAACAAGCCCGCGCAGCTGTCAGGAGCAAAAGACAGAACCATTCGTCCACAGAAGAACGGCCTCGGATTTCGAGACGCATCTGTAAAACAGCTCAAGTAGAATGTGGCCGGCTTTGAAGCAGCCTCTGCAGAGCGCTCGCTGTAGTAGAGACACAATAAATGCTCATTAGAACGCAGCTGGAACTGCTGTTGTTGCAGAGTTCATAGGCATAGTTTGTCAAACTTAAACATGTGAAGCTTGAGCTCACTTGCCTGGGAAAGACTACTGTTTCTGCCTAGGAGCTGCTGGGAAATGCTGCGTAACCGTAAAGGCCTGGCTTTTAATCCAGGGCATCCCATAAACATTAAGTTTGCTATTAATCTTCCTGTTAAACATGCTGCTAAGAAAACACACCTGATTGTGTGATTGTATGTGTGGATTTGGAAAGAGAGGAGTAGCCTTACACAAAACACCACATAAATGCCTGATGCTATAATCACACAAAGACCTGCATTTATTTGCTGTCACAAGTGGAAATATACGACTGTTTCTGTGCAAATTTACATGTTGTGCTCCGTCATGACAAATATTCTAAAAACGCGGCTCTATTTGGCCCCGTGCTCTGTGTCCATAACAGTCAGTGAGTAAATTGAAAAATCAATTCCAATTTAAATTATTGGAATAAAGAACTCCAGGAGCTGGGGATAAAAAAAAGAAAAAGAAAAAACCTCCTTCTTCTAGATCCCCTTTAATTGGAAAGTCATTTCTTCAGGGTATTCTAATGGTTCTGAGGGAAGATTGCAAAATAAAGTTGATGAGCTGGGGGGGAGGTTAATAGCGTGTGCTTGTGTTTGTGTGTGTTCCACTGACCCAGTGTGTTTTCGTTGCTCCGCCACACAGCGTTCAGTCTTCCCCTCCCTTATGACAGAGGCACCAAATGAAGACTAATCCAGTGGGCTCACACACACTCAGACACACACTCCCTTACGCCTGTGGTCACTCGTCTCATCCATCTGCTATCTGGGGGAGTGTCAGGAGGCTCTTGGGTCAAACTAAATTAACCATCCCTCACTCACAATTGTAAAAATGTAATTGACTTAATATAACCAACCCTGGTGATTTGGATACTGTGGCTGTGAGTAATTTTTGCAAAAGCTTGCAGATGCCTCTCCAGATATGAAACAGCTTCAAAGTCTAATATTGTATTGATGGGTCAATATATAATTGCGGGACTTTTTGTATCATAGTTGACATTTTGCTGTTTCAGGCCTAAAATCAAAATGGCCGCCTATAACCAAACACCACATGGCATTTTTACAGAAAGATTATTCTAAATATTATTTATATAATCGAGTAAAATTGAAATTGAAAGTTATTTATAAAGATATTGTCGTAAACCTGTTGACTACTTTATATTAAATAACTCAGAAAGCCTTGGAGTCTTGCCAGTCTTTTCTTCAGGAGGAAATGACATCATGTGGAGCAGGTCATGTGATCTGGAATTAACACACTTCCTAGAGAGGTGTTTTTATAATGGGGAACTTAGTGGAAAGTGATTTAATTTGTTATTTTCCATATAAAACTTGATATATTGCTAAAAAAGAAATATCTGTCATGATTATCCCCACTTAATAAAAAGAACACAATTAAAACTATTTCTGAATCAGCTCATTTTATTGTTGTTTAGCTCATTAGAAGGTGGTTGTTATTAAATTATGATGGTTATTTAGTTGACATTTTAGTGATATACAGTCATTTTTATTAATAAGTGATTGCTTTGATAATAAATAATTATGGAATTTGCAAAGACATGATCACAATGAACATAAAAAACATTAGTTTTTTACTTTTAATAAAAATTTTTCCAAGATATATCCCATGGACTTCAAAAGCCCCTCAATTATCTATTGGCCCTGATACATCAGGACGTGAAGTGGCGGTTAAAAAAAATTCTAAAAATGATTCAGGAAAATTGTAAGAATACTATCGGCAAGTGATATTGAAACTGTTATTTTATTGGGATTTATACTTTAATTATTTAACTCACTTTAATTCTATTTATTGAGATGTTATGCAATTAAATTAATTCAAGTCTTTAGACTTAATAGTTAAAAATCTACAAATTTCTACGTGTGAATTGGAGGATTTACTCCTAGTGGCTATAATCAGATGTACTCATATTACTGCTAGTAAAACTACTTGCTTTTATTAACAAACCCACATAGAGGTGTCACCCATTTAATGCAGACAAAGTAGTTTTCCAAATTTCAAATAAACTAGAATTCAGTTTTGGCTTCCAAGCCAGCAAAACTTTAGCATTTTGGTTCAGTTTCACAGCGCTGTTTTCAGCTGAAAGTGGTGGTGACCAAAAATGGAGCAAAAAGAGAGCAAATGTTGGACTTTTCCTTGTCTTGGGGCAAAAAACACACCCATAAATCAATGCTGTTGATATAGCAATTCTCCATATCAACTCAAAAGGTGACATTATGTCTATCTGCTCTCTACGGACAACTGTAGCTTAAAAAGTATGGCTTCTTTTGGTGGCCATTCAATGCTGCCCAGATTATTTGATCCCCGTTATGCTTGGCCGTATGTTTGTGCAAAGACCTCTCATCACCTCTCTCATTCCGACTATTATCGCTCCAGTGCAGCACAAGTGTGAGCCGTAAACTGGCACGTCGCCCTCCACATGCCTGTCTCGTATTGTATCAACAGGGTATTATACGTCACACAATCTGGTGTAAATTAGCCTACGTGTCATTCAAGCCCCTCTCATGCCAACCTGGTTCGAGACCTTTCCTCGTCGCCTTGTTGACATTAAAAAAAAGCACTGTGCCGAGACATTTCCATTCAAGAAACTTGTTGACACAGTTATCGGGCATCAAAGAGCCTCGTGTCATTTTTGAAAAGGCCTTATGAGAGTAATGGAGATGTTAAAGGGCGTGTTGCCCCCCCCCCTCCAAAATAAAAAAAAAAATCACAAAAGGATGAGAGGATATGAACAAGCTTTGACTGAAAGACTGAAAGGAGAAAGAGCGTAATAATAATAATAAAAAGAAGAGAAAATAGATTCTCTAGAGAGACAGAGAGAGGGGGAAGAAGCGCTCGGCTCCATTTCCGCCTAAGAAGCGCAGAGTTAAAAGGTGGCCCCTGTACAAATGAAACTCAATTTCACGCCACATTATCCCTCCCTGTTCTCTTTCCTGGCTTTCATTTTCATTAAGACCAGAGACAATCATAAATTAATAATTACTGCCGAATGTCTAAGCGCAGGCCGCAGTCCTATAGCCCTCCTCGCGCCTCTGTGGTCTTCCATGTTCATGCTTGCAAAATGTTAATTTAGGTAATGTGGCCTGGCCCTTGTCAGATAAAACTGTTTTGTAGTTTCACTAATACATAATGGTCTATCTGATTAGGTGACATTAGTCCTATCTTTGAGACGATCAGCCTGCAGCTTCCTAATGTCTCTCCACAGACTCCAGGCACCACTGAGTTATCAAGAGACATGAGGTGTCACTGTTTCCACTAAACGGTCATCTGGTCGCGATGGGCGATGGAAGAATTAGCTAAGCTCTGAGTTAACAACGCAGCTCTGCTGAAATACAAACACGAGTTCACTTCTTCTCCTGTGAAACTTTGTCACCGTCAGTGCTTCTTTTAACCGGTCAAGCAAGCTCACGAAACAGCAACACCAAATTGTGCACTGGGTGACATTAGGCGAACCAAAAGCAGACAGGATCAAGCGGAATAATCACATCTGGATGATGTCTTCATGAGCACGTCTCCACGTCAAGCCAAGTAAATAAAACACACGGCTCACACGGCTGTGAATATGCAATCAGCGACACGCTCTCCACACTACAGCCAAGTAGAAACGCAACAACACATCTATAATGCACATTTGGTATTTAAAGTCTTCGTGCCTCATGGTCATATTTGTACTGAATTGAATTTATTACAAAATGTGCAGTGATATGAAACATGTAGCCGCAGGGCCTCTTTCCTCAGATGCCAGTGCAGGGAAAAGGCATCAGATAGAGAAATAAACAGAATATCTGAGTAATAGCTGTGAACGGCCCCCGTGTTGCATAAAAGCTCATTGGAGGTGAGTGAATCTTTCACCGCAGCAAAAAAAATAAGAGAGGGAACGATGGAGTCATTAGATGGATAAAGTGGACGTGGTGTCAGAGTTTCTTTCACTCCACAGTGAGCTCAAGTTCTGAGTGGAGCTGCATGGACTCCACGAGAAGCACAGCTTCATGATTGATTGCCCATTGTGTGTCATATTGTTCTTTCAAGGTTGATTGAAACTTTAACCTCATTTTTAATAAAAAGAAGAGAAGCTTGAAATATTTCAGGCCTTGGATTTTTACAATGCAGCATTGAATTATGCAGCAATCAGTCAATTATTCATCTGTGTGGCTGTGTTATGGCCATGCTTTAAAAAGCATGCAAAATGGGAATGGGCCGAGCATGCTGTGTCAACACATTTCACTCAGAATTGCTTACGAGAGAAATTTGTCTCTCAATGTCGATTTTGTGTTTCTCCGATGCATTTTAAGGGCTGTACCTGTTACAGTTGTTCCAAAGTGATCCCCGTGGATAAGTACCGTCTGCAGAGCAAAACAAATAGTGTCACTCAGAGGAGAAGTTAGCACTACTGATCATTAAAAACAGAAAGAAAAATGCAGGAGGGGCCAGAGAATGTGTCGATATCACACAGAGGAGAACACAGCAAATGTCAAAAACAGCTCCATAATGTGTTAACATCTCCTTCAGAGCTTCTACAAAGTGAACATTATGATGCATGACCCTTCAGCATGTACGACTGGTTAAAGGAGTGTTGTTTATTTTGCGGTAATATATTGTGAATTAGTGTCATACACATTGAAGTACACATGAAATAATTTATTTACAGTGAGCTTGGTCACACCCTCATTTACATATTTTATCTAGGATTAGCCTATGCATTTAAAAAACCCCACACTCACACATGCAAGTCAAAGGCTACACACACACACACACACACACACACACTCACACACTCGCATCAGTGGAAAGAAAGGAAAACGTACACAAGATATTCTCATCATTTGATTATGCATACATGTTTTTTTGTTTTTTTTAACTGCTATACAAAGCGAAGAACAATATGCTCATTCATTTTTCTACAGTACAGTATACCTGCAATGTTTTTTTTTATTGTTATTATTATTTTAGGCCATACATAATACATAGAAAAGGGTTAAAAGACTGAGGGCTGATTGTAAATGTCTCAAAAACACCCAAAAACACAACAATGATTCAGAATTTGCGAAGAAAGCGGCTGCCAGTCCCCCAAACACTCGCCTACGTTTGTATGGGATCATCTGAAACTGTTGTGTTTGGCTGTTCCAGATGATCCACATGTTTAGTGTATCTGGAATGTTACAGCTGCAAGAACTCCTCGGGCAACATAGTTAACTCATGTAGTTTATCATCAACATGTTAACTTTATTTGAATTTGAAGTACAATGAAGAGATGATTCGAGAAGCTATATAAGTTATCAGTGACAACAGACCTAGACACTCCATTGAGAACAAAAAGAACAAACACATTGTGAACATGGGACACTCCTCCTCTTCCTCCTCCTCCTGATTGTAACACATAAGGTCTAAACTGTTTTGCAGTAAAAGGACTGACATCAGCTTATGTCTAGAGAATATACACAGGTGTTTCAGCACCAAAACATCTTCAGGGAAAGTAACAGGAAAATTATGAGTTTTTTTTGTTTTTTTTTTCTCTCGTCAGGATATCATGAAACACTAAGAAACGACAACAAAAAGAGAAGTATACTCGTGTACGTTAAACAGGGATTCGAGCGATGCAATTAAATGGCATTTAGTTTCGAAAAAGTTGACTGATTGTTTCTCAAGCTGACAATAATTAGATCGGATAATTTTTTCTTGTTTTTTTTTTCTTAAAAAAAGCATTGAGAGGTGCTGATTTCTGAGTGTGTCTCATGACAAAAAAATGTACAGTAAATTCCAAGAAATATTACCTCTGTTACAAAGATTACAGTACTATCGACAGCAAAAGTCTTCATTTTGAAAGTGAAATGTTTGTTAATTATGTTTTCAAAATCATCTGGGCTTGAGTGAGTCAAACCTAGTATTTGTTCAGCACAATATAGGATTTATTAAATATCATAATTCCAGGACAAACATTTACATGCCTGCATGCTTTCTCACCAAAATGGCAGCTATAGGAAAGAATGATGGCTCAGAGATAGAACAAAACAAAACTGTAGGTTTATATAAATGGTGGTATTGTTTGCCTAATAGCTCTACTGCATACACAATACCTCTTAACGTTATATACACATACCTTATCAATCCACTGGGGTTCGATAGAGGGAGTTTTTCCTATCATTATCATCAGATCTTGTATGTACAACAATGGTAAAAAGGAAACTTGATTGTATTGTCATCTAATTTAGAAAACATGAAAATCAAACATCTCTTTTGATGAACACGCGGATAGATTCACATTTTTTTCCTTTTGTTTTTTTGTCACAAGGTTCATCTCCACGTGTCATTTTTAGCTTCTCCAAAATTCAATTTGAAATACAAAACAAAAACTTCAGTCGAATTTCTTTTTCGAAGCTTTTCTCGCTGGCTGAGATACAGTATAAAAATCTTCAGTGCTGTGAATTTATGAGTTATTACCAACAATGTACCACGGGTACATTTTTACTGTGCTCAATATATATGTTTATCCCTCATGTCGGCCAACCTGGTGTGTCAAAACCTGCTTTATCAAACTATTTCATGTTGGCCTCTGTGATGAAAAAAAAGACTTCTTATTCTACATTCAGACTCAACCTCCTCCAGCATTTGGGTGAACACAGCATTTTCCATTGAACTCCTACAAGCAGCTTGACTTCTTTCCTTTACTAAAATCAGCCTGGATAAGGGCTCTTGAGAATCTTCATGGGTTTTCTTTTCTTTTTTTTTTCTTGTTTTTTTCTTAAATTTTGATTTCCTCCAGCTCCTCGTGGCCTTATCAGTACATCACTGTGGTTTTCAGGAACAGTCTTCCATCTGCAACAGAGGACACACAGGAGCCACAGATTAGCCAACAGCTAACATCCTGCTGACGCAAATGCACTATTCAGGATGTGACTGTTGATGAAACGTAACTTTGAAAACGTCGCCCTCTGGCCTTTTGATATAGACGCCGTTACTGTGAATTTATAAACTGATTTGAAGCTGAGATAAAGTTAGCAGCCATGACAAATGTGATTAAACATCATGTAGAGAAATTTACTTCATTACTTGCAAACGCTATCAGAAAATTGGTGGTGTCAAGAGAGGGAGAGAAAAAAAAGAATCTAAGTGGTTTCACCTATCTATTTAAGATCACATACAGTGGATCAGTTAGGATGTACAAACACAATTACACTGTTACATGCATATTTTATTACCAACAAAGCACACAACGTAAAAGCAGCCATGATAACTGCACTCAAGGCATTAGAAGTGAACGCCACACATGCTTAAGACATCTCCACTGATCTGCTGGTTGGAACGTAATACGGCACTCATGATGTAACACAACTCTCTAAGTGACATTTCCTGCATGGAAATAGTGTTTATTGAAAACGGCAGACATTCCTCTGCTCCGTTATCTCCAGACACCTCTAACCTAACGAGCTTTGTCCATTTCAGGCGAACACTCTTGTCTGAGTGTTCGCCTGAGCGAGCAGCGCTGCTCCGACGCTGAGCTGGTAAAAGCATCTGTTAGGCACAGCTCAGGAGCATGTTTGACGTTTATTACCTTCACATTCTCTCCGCCGGAGAACGCTACAGTAATGCCTTTAAAGAAGCGCACCTCTCTATGGCAGCGAGCCTAAATAATTCAATGTTAAAGAGGAAACGCACACAATAACATTTAGCAGCGCAAGTTGTTGGACATGACACAAGCTGTGCAGGACACCGGAGACAGCGGTTAGACTGGATGCTATGGAAGACGACTGCTATACACCTGCTTACAGAGTCCTGGAGGACGTTTCCTCTGCAGGGAGACGTGGAAGCATCAGGTTATTTTCTATAATTAAAAGCAGGGGTTTTTTTTGTCTTCATCAGTCAGAGTTTTAACTTTGTTTTGCTCAATTTCTAATTGCATTTCATGTATTGTGCACGGAGAGTGGCGACAACAAAAGCTTGTGTGTGTGTGTGTGTGTGTGTGTGTGTGTGTCTGTGGGGGAGGGGTGTGTACAAACACACTGGCTAATTACCCAGCACCACCGTGGGTCTCAGAGGCATTGCACTCTGGCTGCCTCTATTCAAGCAACAACCACCGACTTCTGTGTAAAAGTCGTTACAGCATGAATGCACCGGTATGAAGAACAGAAAGCCGGAGAGGGGGCCGGAGAAACGCTCAGAGTGTGGGTTAGGATACACAAGTTAACGCACACGCCTCAGCAGATGAAACATCACCTCCCAGTCTGTCGGCTCTGTCTGCCCAGCCTCACAGTTGGAGCAATTTCTAGGGGTGTTAATGAAAACAAAGGCAGTCTGATTATTTGATGGATGATGACAATTAATAAATTGTTGGAGACGGATGTTGAATGTCGCAGCGTTTCACTCGGAGCAGATGAAATTATCAGGCAAAAGTTGTGAGCTTTGATAAGCAAATGGAATCATTTTTCAAATCGGCGTGCAACACTCGTGCAAATGTTGAAACATCTGCTTTCACATCCACGACGAGGGAAAGCGGTGACGACACGTTGTTTTATGAAAGACTGTCTCATTAAAATATGTTAAAACTTTAGTATTTTTATATTCAAATCAAGATGAAAAGTTCATTAAAGAGAATAAATATTTCATTAGATGCTAAATAAAACAAAGGGAATTTTTGGCTTCTCTCAGCATAAAATTCCTTTGAAAGATTAATTAATACATGTAAATTATGCAAATTATGCCCATGCAAATATTTTATGAAGACAATTAAGGGATCCATTAATTACAGTCTTTTTTGCTTCAGTGACATTCATTCATTTAATTTTAATTTCACTTTAACTGTTTTGATGTTTAATCTTGCAACAAAGAACTTTATCTCTGTGCACAGGGTCGTGTAAACTTGCCGAACACATCGAGTGGGAAGCGGCAGGGAACCAGAGAAGATACTGGGGGAAGATATTGGCATGTGCACCGTTGCCAGGCAGTACTGGCGAGGTACGGTCCCAGTAGCTCGCCTGCCTGTGAAAAGAGCCACGTTCCCTCTTGGACCCGATTCAAAACACTGTAAAAGCAATTAATAAACACAGACTGTGTTAATATCGCAGAATTAGAGAAGTGTGACAAAAGACAAATAGAAATAATTAGTTCTCTAAAATTATGCCCTCATTATTTTTTTCCCTCTCCCTCTCTTTCTCTCTCTCCATTCGCCTCCCTGACTTTGGAGTTGAGAATATACCCACACATTTCTCTCGGCTTTCATGCGAGTGATAGGCTTGTTTTTTCCCCTTCTGCTTGTGTAATTTATCAACATCATTTTTTGCCATTTGAGGTTAATTATACAGCGAGGCTTGCAGAGTAGAGTAGAGGAGACATGGGTGGCAGACAAATGCTTCTCTAATTGAACAAAACACAAAGTGCAGCCTGTTATTCAGTTTCCGCCTTCATTCCACTCTTCAAGGCAATGATCAGAGTGATTGAGAGACTGCAAAAAATTATGTGCTCCGCGGTCGCATCGCCGTGTTTCAAACGAGGATTAGATTAAAAGAAAAACATTGGAAAAAATATAGAATGATGCTGCTTCGTTTTAACCTGAAATGTACATTCAAGCAGGACAATAACTGCTGTCATTTGAAGCTTTAATTTGATACAATTACACTACAAAGAGCCGGCTCGTCTTTAAAGTGTAAAATATTAGGAATTAAAGTGGCTAAATATACTAATTTGGTATGAAATAGGGGGCTATAATTACACTGTATCTGTGAGTTATCTTTGTATTTAAATGATGACATATGGATTTTCTTTTTTTGGACATCAAACTGTTTCAGATCCCTGCAGTGACTGAATGACATTTAATTAAGGAGGAGTCATCATTTCTCTTTTACTTATTTTTGCCCTTTCATAAAATATCAGTTCAAGTAGACTAATCAAGCATTGAACAGTTAAAGCCCCCCCCCCCAACTTATTCTCATATACAAAGATGAATATTTTCCACTTTTCACCGCAAATTACATGCAGCATTCTTCCCCGGATAAATTGGGACCTCTCCCACTGATAAGGGCGGTTCTGAGCAGACGCAGCTGAGGCGTATTAAAGCAAGACGTTCGAGTAATAATGAGGATATTCAACCTCTGCAAGGTGTCTTGTATCTGGGTAAACACAGATAGCAGACAGTCTACAGAGGTTATCACTGGAGCGCCCTTCCCCAAACACATACTGCACCCCCAAGGCTAACAAACAAACAAACCATTAAAAATGTACAAGGCTTATTCATAAAATGGATTGATTTGCCCGTTTATTACTGTCAAAGGAGGGATTCCACTGCTTTTTGTGGTTTTATGACTCCTTAATGCTTCCTGAGTTGTAAATAAATGACTTTTTTCCCCCAGTTTTTCTCTGCGACCTTCTGGGCTCGGTTATTTCACTATTTTTGCCTACCAGGTAAGTAGGCAGGTTTTGTCGGTTTCCTAAAAAAGCCTTACAAGCACTAAAAGTCAAGTAAAAGAACAATATTATTCCTACGGAAAACCAATGATCTTGACCTAGTGCTGTGGCCCAGATGGTGAGCTGTATGTCTGAACAGCAGGCACAGAAACACTAATGTTCATAAACTGAAGCAGTGTGTGTGTGTGTGTGTGTGTGTGTGTGTGTGTGTGTGTGTGTGTGTGTGTGTGTGTGAGGGAGGGAGAGAGAGAGAGAGAGAGAGAGAGAGAGAGAGAGGGAGGGGGGAGGAGGCAGAGAGAAAGAGAGCAAAAGTGAGAGCCAGAGAAAGAGAGAGAGATTTATTGTCTCATCTGAGCCCCTGTACCTTGTATTGTCCTTTCAGCATCTGTTCTTCCACTGCTGCGGTCACTCTCCATCTCAGGGGTCAGAGAGTCTGAAAGAAGAGAGGGATCACCACCGTTAAACATCCCTGACACCCACCTATCACAATGCCAGCTTCACAGCATCGTTCACTCAAAACAAGAGACTGAGCCTTCAAGCTACATCTCCGCCGCATGCAGCTGAATGTGTGCGCTGGATGAACTGTGCTTCTCTGTGTGATTACCATCAGAGATAATAAAAAAAGAAAAAGGGATTCAAATCCTCGATTAAACACACACACAGCCAGGAAAAAGGTAGTAAAATGCACTACAGTGTGGGCACTAAATATGAATTGTCATATTGTGATTTTGTAATTGGTCTAATAACTCCACGCTGTGTGCTGCTGCTGGCAGACCAATGAAGTGATGATGAAAGAATCAATAAAAACACAGATTTGATGTGGCTGAGCGTGAGCATGACACAGCTCTGCATTGCTGACTGACGTTTTAAAGTGAAAACGTCTCTCAATTTTAAAAACACGCCCTCCTGCACATGAAATATAATAACCATCAGTAACTGTGTTTAGTTTCAATAAATGTGTTTTTCTTCTACCTGTAAGCAAAAATATTGTGATTATGTCTTACTTGACCAAACTTGGGACACTACAGTGATTTGTTGAAGTACTCTGCACGTTATCAATCAGCAGATGGAGATTAATATGAATTAATTGGCACATATTTTGATAATCAATAAAGCAGACACCACAGTCATTTTATGGGTGCAGCATCCTAAATGGGAAACGCTGTCGAGTGAATGTATTTGGGTCTTGAACAGTTTTTCAGCAGTTGGAGATGTCACCTTGAGTACATTTGATAGAAAAAATGATTAATGAATTAAATGATTAATCAGTTAATCAGGAGCATAATCAGCAGATTAAACGACAGCCAAAATAATTAGCGGTTGTAGCACAAGTAACAAAATTCACAGGACTTAATGAGGATAGAAAGCAAATGTGCTTTTAGATAGTTTTAAAGTTGCAATTTAAATGAGCAAAAACAGCATTTTTACAATTACCAGTACCATAAAGATAAATGAATAATTACAAAGGAGAACTAATTTTATTAGCATAGTTTCTTTAAATAAAGGCCAACATTTGCTTTCTTGGTCCCACTAGAACCCACACATCGTGTTATGTACAGTAACAGAGTCTCACTGTGGCGTTTCTGACCGTTGAGTGAACGCATGCTGTCAGAGGGTGAAGGCTGCTTCAGAGTCTGCTCAGCCTGCTCTCTCCTTTTGGATTCGTACTCCAGAGCTTCTTGGAGTTTCCTCTTGGCCTTTTTCTCCTTCTTCAGACGCTTCTGAATGATTGCTGAGATGAGATGAAGAAAAAAAGAAAAAAGAGCACAGCGACAATAAATGAGCTCTGGGGCAAATCAGCTGAGCCTTATTTTTAAACTGAAATCTGATTCTTGCTATATTCTAGCAGGAAAAGATAATAACCATTTTTCTAAATCAAGCATGCTATTATAGAAAAAAAGGGGAAATCAATTAAAGCTAAATATTTTATATTATATAAAGATCTTCCTCAATGGAAAGAAAAAAAAATCTGAGCAAATACTGAGTGCGACTTAGCAAACTGCTAGAGGGAATTAAAGCTAATTGAAAAATTTATTGGGATATTTTTCATGAATTTCTCTCATTAAACAGAAACGACGGAGTTAGCATATGACTCTGATGCATTTTACATGAGGCCGAGAGTGAATTTGTATTGAATGTGTATTTCCAATTATGCTAACTGACGAAGAGAAGAGCAGGAAAACTACGCTGTGGCTTCATGTCTGACTAAAAGATGCTCGCTGAGGCTAGCGTGTGCGTTCCAATCAGAAACATGATGTGTACATGAAGACATCACATCTACAGGAGCGAGTACACGCCTGCCCACACACACACACACACACACACACACACACACACACACACACACACACACACACACACACACACACACACACAGGGTTGATTCAGTGCCAGGTAGTCTTCAGGCTGTACCTCTGTTCTTCTGCTCCATGGCGAGCTGCTTCTCCAGAGTCTCCCTGAGCTCCCTCTCTCTGAACAGCTCCATCTTCAGCTCCGTCTTCTCCAGCTGCACCTGCTTCTCCTGAGCCCGCGCATTGTCAATTGCCACTTTGAGCAGGCCCTGCACACACACACACACACACACACACACACACACAGGCATGAATATATATATATATATATATATATATATATATATATATATATATATATATATATATATATATATATATATATATATATATATATATATACACACACACCAAGATGTACAGGAAAAGCGAGAGCCGGGGGAAAGCAGAGAGTGATGTGGGCTATTTAAGCGCTTCAAGATGAAGTGACAGCAAACCACACTGAAAGTATGTCACAGCACTTCTTTGTACTGCCCACAGTAGCACAGAAAGCAGAACACAGGGCCAAAAGCTGCTACGTGATTCCTTTCAGTCAGATTCGGCCCTTTTATCTGTGAAGATGTCATTATCTTTTAGCGCAACCTCTTGCTCCACAGCTTCCACGAGATCTAGTGACACGAACACAAATCTACCGGAGGCTTTTGTAATGATAATTTTCTTTTAAATAAAGGCAGCTGATGTGAGACAAGGCTGGGTATGTCTGACCCCTTTTGGTCAAAGTTGTGAAATACAAGTGTTGACAGACTACACCTGTTGGAGCTGACAACAAAGAGAAGGGAAGTTTGCTTGATTGGGAGAGAATAAAAGAAAGAAACAGCACGTTAAAGAAGGAGATGAAGTACCTGGAGTCAAAGCACCAGTCTGTCAAGTTGAGGGTAAAAGATTTATCTATTAGCAATGTCAGCTTCTTTTCTCCCCATTTAAAAAAAAACAAGATTTTTACAGTTCAACTTCTTCTCCTAACCTCCAGTTTAACTCTGACAGTTGTGACTGAATTGCTAGTATCTGTTTCTGTACCATGTTTTAAGCTCCTCACAGCACAGCAGGAATGAATAATGCGAATGACAAGTATCTCATCATGTATCAATTACATTACTGCCATTTCAAATATACTGGTGACAGTCCAGACTTGAAAGATACGGCGTTCCCGTGTGAAAGCTGCGCAGTACTCCGGCCGTTTTCATCACAATTATTCCCCATCCACATGCAATTATATCAAATGCACTGGGCTATAGCATACTAATTGTTGATTCTTCTAACCCCAATTTATTCTAAGTTGCTTTATCTTAATTTTCTGCTTGGTTTCATTTTGTTGATTTGTATATAAATATTCAATGCGAAGATCATTATCAAAGATGACTTAGAGGACTGTAGGGAGCTTGCGACGAGTTTACTTGTGGCTTTCTAATTACCACGCAGAGCCAAAGGAGGAACAGGACTCTGATGCCAATGGTGCAAGTGCAATGAGAAGGGCAGCAGTGTACACACATCATTACACTCAGACAGAAGGCAAATACATTCATCTTTCTGACTGAGGGTGTTTGAGCTGAAGCCTAAATAGCACTCAGAGTAGATGGATGCTGTTAAGGTATGCAGATTTACAGAGTAAGTGTATCGGAGGTCCTTGCATGCGCGTTATGTAAAGCGGAAGGAGGATGACGATGGCGAAAAGTGAGCTCTTATGGAGATTCTCAATCTAGACTTTGACATACATAATTAAACAGGAAAAACCTTAAGTTGCGGAGAAACTATGGCCAGATTGTGAGATACGTTTACACAAAAACTAAGATTTCATTTTTGGAAATCATAAAACAAGCGATGACGTAGCTACAAAAACATCTGCTTAGTTTTTTCATTGGCTTGAAATATGATGTCGGTAGAGTGTTTTTACAACAAAAATAAATTATCAGTGGATTTTAAAATGTGAACCATGCAAATGTGAACATTTCCAGCTCTACCACACCTGTGGTGTTGGTATGGCAACAAAAACTAACTGGTTCTGTTATCAGGAATTCCAATTTTACACATAACAGCCTTAAACACCTAATATGTGTCAATATTTCCACTCTTTCTTGGGTTGACAAGATGGATTCCTGGCTATATGAGGTTAAAGTTTTACAATCTAAACTATGAGGACGTGTTTGAAGAGGCCTCGACTGTACCTGTATGTTGGTGAGGAGAGTCTCTATTGACGACAGGCCATCTGGGAAGAGAAATGGTGAAGGGAAACCAGGAGGCAGAGCCTGTCCAGCCAATGACAACCGCTCGTAGCTATCTCTTGCTGTTGGGGTGCACATGGGGTTGTCTTCTGCAAAGAAAAATAAAAACATATTAATAACAGATTTAAAAAAAGTGCCATTTGTTCTCAAGATAAGCACTAGCACATGTGAGTGGCCTTGCTGACACATATTGACCATAACTGGAGCTGACCAGTAGCAATAGCTGGATCTGTATTGATCTCCAGCAGCCGATCCCAGCCCCCCCCCCCCCCCCCCCCCCAGGCTTTAAGAAATATAGTGGACTGACTGGGGCCCTTAGAGATTCCTTCATATTGTTTCTCTTCAAGGCCTGAGTGCGGGGTTAAACAATATCATCCGCGACATAAATCCAGCTTCCCCCATTTAAGAGATGTCATGTGGACTCCAAAATCAGAAGCAGGCCGGCGGTTCGACCCCAGAGGCTCGGGCTTCCTTTGTGTATGCACGCACGGGTGCCTGTCAA
Organism: Amphiprion ocellaris; assembly: GCF_022539595.1. NCBI lineage: Eukaryota > Metazoa > Chordata > Actinopteri > Pomacentridae > Amphiprion > Amphiprion ocellaris. The sequence goes on along the minus strand of NC_072776.1, from coordinate 3,019,204 downwards.
ACCGAAGATGACATCATCCTCCATTCATCACCAGCAGAAGGGTAGGGCCCTGCCATCTGCTGTCCAGCCTCTCCACCAGGCCTCAGAGGAGGGAAAGAGGAGTGAAAGAGGGTGGGAGGGAAAAGCAGGAGGCAAAAGCAGCAGACACACATACAGCCTGGTCAAACTAAAACAGTACGTCACACACTGCTGTTTGTTGCCCCATCAGATCTGACACATGTTTTTGTCCGACGAGTCTCTTCTTAAGCCAAGAATTTGTAAGTGCAACCATCTTGCAGGGAGACAGTTTATTAAACACATGCAGTGTAAAAAGGTCTCTGCAGGAAGTGCGCACCATCAGCTGTTCGATTGTTAATTTAATGTAAGGGGGGAAAAGTTTTATTTGTAATGTGGAGCCCTGGCTGTGTTGTGCACAGCACCTCTCTGCTCTCATCCAGTATTCATATCTGTTTATGTGGCAGGCTGAATCTTGTACAAACAGCGAGTGGAGCTGAACAGCCCTGCCTCTCCCTCCCATCAATATTCACCAACGCCAGCCAAGTGCTGGGAACAGCTGGTCTTACATTAATTAGTTTAAAGTATTTATTTCACCCATCCTCAGAGCAGATTGAGCAAAAACATTGGAGATTATTTCAAGCATCTGCAAATGCCCTGGAAACATCTCCGCGCCAAAAGTCGAGTGTTAGGATTCACAGTTTAGGTTTGTAATTTGGAGAACGTTTTTTTTCCTTTTCCTTTTTTTCTTTTTCTGAGTGGGGAAGATGGTGAAATATGCACCGCTGGTCCGTGGAGAGAGTAAACAACCTTTCTCCTTTTTCAGATGGAGTTCACTCCTGTTGATTAATTAGAATGGATGGTTGCCTAATGGATTAAAATTTGTTTATAATTTGACTTCATAAAAATAATGAATTGCCTACTTTTAAGAAGCCACTCCTGTGGTAATTTATTTTGTTTGGTGCAGTCCTGTCTGTATTTTGAGGTGGGCGTTTGGGTGGAGATATAAAATGCACTCTCTTTATACAGTGGCATAACATGAAAGTCCCATTTTATCTCAATAAAATAACTAATCAAAGATCAAAAGCATTACAGTTGGCTCCAGCTCAGGTTGATATAGATGTATTGCATGCATTATATGCATGCATCACCCACCTCCAATAAAATCACCATAACAACAAGAGACGTTAGTAGACCTCGGGGAAAGGTCTGCTGTTGTAGCTTTGTAATTGATTTGTACTGTAGGCACTTTGTCCCTTATTTAGTGTTGGCATTAATCATAAATCATTGCTTTAACAAACTCCGGCTTCCCACTCAGCAGGCCTCCCCTCCAACACAATGTTGGATCACAGAGAATATTTGATGGCTTTGTTGCAGGGGAAACAACCTGTCATGCTCTGGGAAAAGCAAACAGCGTGTTTTGTTCGACAGACTCAAACTACCGTACAGCACCTCTTGTCAGATAACATTTCCACCAGGAGCTGTGCATAAATACCGGCATTTTCAAAAAAAAAAAAGAAGAAGAAAGAAACAGGAAGCTAATAAGTGACTAATTTAATCAATACAATCAAAAGTGGCTTAATGAAACTCAAATGTAAATTCCAGCGGAGCACGATCTAGATGTGTGATTTCTGTGCTTCTAATGTTATTGCCCCCCTCCCTCCAAACTCCCCCCCTCTTTTTCTCTGTGCCTGGCTGCAAATGCTGGCATGTGTTTGCATGTTTATTTCTCACCATCGCTCCAGAATCATTGACTTCAACTTAATTACAGTGACAGGCGTTGGAGTGATGGGGGCCGGTGGAATGGAGTACTCTGTTTCCAGGTGATATTTCTACACTAGCAAGGCTGCCAACAGCAGCTGTGACAGCCTCTTGTGCTTACCGTACGGTAAAGGTACAGTTAAGGCCCCGACTATGAAATACTGTGTGGAAAAACACTCGCAGGTCACCCCTGTCACAAATAACATTTCATGCACAACTGTTTCGGTGGATAATAGGAGCCACAAATAAAAATGGGATGCTGTAAATACAATGCATTCTGAATGAAATGCCATAATTTAAAACAACGCCGCCCCTCCTCTCTCCGTCCTCCTCCTCCACCCTGCTCTCAATAGCTGCAGAGGGAGTCCTTGACAGTGTGCTAGCAATGATGAATCACCTATCCAGTTAATTTTCTCACTCCTCATGTGTTGTGCTGCTAAAACAGGGGCCCAGGAATTGACTTGACAAACTATGAATGTAAAAAATATCACTTGGAGGGATCTGGGCTTATCTCCAATTTACATGTTATTAGATTTGTGTTGCAAGCGGCACTTGGACCTAGCAAAGCTGAGGCAAAAAAGATGGGGCACATGATAACCAGAGATAAAACATGTCTAAAACCCACTTGAAAGCCTTTGATATATTTGATGGAAAGTCACAGGGAGTGGAGTGAAGCAGAGGAAACTGGCCTGATTTAAAATGTGACAGACACACATTGCAATCTGTGGTAAATCTAGAAGAAACCTTGGGAAATTTAGCTGCAATCTCTGGATAAATAGCTGTAATTGACCTTGGGAGTTGAAAATGTGCCATATGTTTCTGGTTCCTGTGTTTGAAACTGGGTCCCTCAGGACATTTCAGCTGAGTACTCACACGAAGGCAGTGCGAGGTGGAGGAGAGGAAGATACAGAAAGACACAGAAAAAAAGAGGGAGCGAGAAAGAGGACAAGAAGGATGCCAGGAATGAGAGATAGATGGTTGAAGACAGAAGATGGATGGACAGATAGTTGAGGTATATTCCGAGGCAGTGGAGGCTGGAATAGAATGGGTGTGTGGAGAATGAAAGAGTGACAGAGAGGAAGAGAGATAGCAGAGAGAGGGAAAGAGAGAGGCAGAGCCGAGGTACATTTGGCTGGCCAGTCAGTGTGATATATTGACAGGTGAAGCCTTTGTCCTTGCAAACCTGTGTTCCTCCCAGCAGGAGAACTGAATGCTAAACCTGGATGTTGTCAGCACAGCCAACACAAAGCAAGGCAGCCGCTTTTCACTGCACAATTACATTTGATTTGACCTGCCAGGGCTGCAGAGAAACCAGCCTCCTTCAAATGGAGTAGTTATGACCTCTCGGACAGCCATTAGCAGCTAACACAGCATTATTCCACCTGCACTTAAAGCACTGGATTTGGAAAATCTTGTCAAGGGAAATATCTGTCTTCTGGTACAAATGCAGTGATGCAGAGCTGGGCAGAAAAAAAGTAGCTGCATGCAATTTGAGCACTTGAAAAAAACATGAGGCTAGCTGATCTTGCAAATGATGTCTGCACTCTGAGGGGTCTTTCAGGCAGAAAAAAATCTGCTTTAACTGTATGATAGTTTTAAACAAGTACTATAACGTGTCAAATACTGATTACTGGATATATTTTGCATATTTTCTTAAACTGCAATCCCCAAACAGTTGAAATGAATTTATTCACTGAAAAAACTTTACACATGACAGTTTGTATTCCAACATCTGGAGGGTTAGATTGACTCGCTGGCAGACTTTTCTTAAAGTAACCGAGAACCTGCAGGACCTACGCTGAGGAAAAGAGTGCGACGATCCATACAAGACAAATTCCTCTGGAATGATTATCACTTGCATATGCTGTGCATATGTGTGTGTAATGTACTGTATACACTGTGAAGAAACAGAAAACACTCATGCACTCAGATGTATGCAAACAAAGCCCCCCCCCAAACACATACACATTCATTACACACACGTACAGCACACACACTAATGTGCCCTCATCACATTTAAGCTAATTTCCTTTTCATCACGGAGAGAGGAAAATGAGTGTTTGCCCCATCCCTGCTGGGGGACAAAGTCAAGAGCCCCGGTCGGTTTGGGCTAGATTAACAGGTAACATTTGGCTCCCACTCTCTTATCACAGCATGAAAATCAAACCGCGTGTTTTCCTCTATCGCTCTCTCTTTCTCCCCTCCCTAATGTTCCCTTCACTTAGAGATGAAATCGCTTGCTGCACAAACCCATTTGGAGAGAGGAGAGAAGGTGAGTGGGATAATCAGGCTGGCCACTGGGCCGTGTTTCCTAAATGCTCTCCAAAACATTACTGTGCACAGGCATAAAATTAGCACCGGGACCTTAAAATGTTGACATTTAGCATGACTTTTTGGAGAGTGACACCCTCATATTTTCTTGTAGGATATCATTAAATTTCAACTGCCCTATGGCTGTGCCTTTCCATTAATAACCGATTCAGTGTGTCACTTCTCCCTCTCTCTCACTCTCTCTCTTGCCACCTTTTTAAAGTAATGAGTCCATTGCTTTGCCTTAATAAATTGAATCGTATTCTCAAGGCCATATGAAGATAGAGCCACAGATGGACAGGCTGCATGGAGGAAATAACCATAAATAAATCCTTTACCGTCAGTGAGGCGGTCTGAGGTGACAAAAGAAGACAATCGCAAACCTTACAGTGAGATTACAAAGGGAACCGTGTAAAGTTGATTCTTTCTGTTACAAATGTCATCTTCTATCACGGATTTAAAGAAAAACAACATTCATTTTTGCTTTCATTGCTGACGCCTGCTAATGATTAAATCTAAAAATTATGCGTGAAGATTAGAATACTGACAGATAATTGTCCACACTTGTCTGCAGTGTACATCATGTATAACACTAGCACAGCAGAGAAAATTGTATTTCTTGCATAGATTATAAAATTATGATGCAAATAAAAACAAGACAGATTTTACCATTTAATTGTTGGCTTGGAGAATGAGAGGGAGAAAAAAACAGAGAGAGAGAGAGAGAGAGAGAGAAAGAGAAATGGAAACAGAGAGAGCAAGAGGCAAGGGAGCAGAATCTGTGTTGACTTCCATTCAGGAGGAAGATATCTTGTCTTTTTATGCGGCCCATGTCATATTTATTGCATAAAGGTCAGAGTGTTCATTTGTTCAAAGTCAGCGTTTTCCCTCTCTCCTCTCCTCCATGTAATAAATGCAGGGGCTATGTCATTATCGGACCTCTGAGGATTACAGGCTTGGCTGACTGTGATGACTGCATAAAAGCATACAGGACTTTTGTTTCTGCCAGCGCACACCTTCAAATGAGCTCTTAAAGAGAACAGCAGTGGAGACAAAATGGCATTTTGTAGAGAGACGATCACAGTTAGAACGGTCGCGTCAGAAAGCAGCAAGGTGGTCGAGGTTAGAGATCACAGTGTTAAATCCATGACCTTAGTTTTAAGTCAGGAAAAAGGCCCGGTCTGGAGGAGCAAAATAAAGTAAATGGCAGAGAGGCAGGCTTGAATGGCTTTCTGTAATTCACCTATCGACTATCAGCCCGAACTGTCGAGAAGATAATACTGGGAGAAGGACATTATTGTGAAGCACTTTGAAGGTGTTTAGATTGTCTTTGCATATTGACCTCTGTTGTCCGGGTTCAGTTATTGACAGAAGAATCCCAGAGATTAAATTGGCCTCGACTATTGATTGGGTGTTTTGCCTGAATCATTCCGATTTCAGAAGGGGATCATTTGTACTGTATACCCCGCTAATCTTTCTGACCCACTAATCATCAAGCCATTTATTTCGCACTCTTTGTTTAGTTCTCCTTTGTTTAGCATTTATTAATTCATTAGAGCAACTTCTCTTGCAGCTTAACTTAGACAGTGACTGGGGAGTCCTGTTCCTACCCGATAGCAATGTGCATTCCAGCAAAAAATATGCCACCGAATATGCACCCAACATCACAATACACATGCCAATTACATATTGATAATTAAGCATTCAAACAAACAAACAGAGAGGAAATCCCCCATAATCACCAGGTTTTAATAGAACAAGTATTAGCTTGGTGTGGTTGGCCAGATAGCCTGCTGCTAGATCAGAGCTTTCGCTTGGTTCGGGAGGAGGGACAGGGAGACACATTGGTGTCATTGCCTGGCACTGCAATCCTACAGGGAGAGGCTCTGCCGTTCTGTTGCTGCTGAGCGAGTGTCGACGATGGCTGGCGCTAATCCAGACTGGATATACTGAGCTGCTTTTAAATAAGATGAAAGAACAAAAGAGGAAATGGGAAATGTAAACTTTAAAAAGCCTGGCTTAGGAGCACTTGCTCCGTGGCTGCCTGGTGTAGAAGCTCAAAAAACTGATGCAAATCCATTAGTAGTCCTGTTTTCACAGTTATAAAAATACTTAAGGGGTTTTAATGCGAGCGACGTGTTAAACGTGTGGAAATCTGTTTTGATAACATTATTCATAACTCTGGCTTTGCGCTGTGTGAATTAATAACACTTCATTTACAGACGGAAGAAAGCTGGCATGGTATTTCCAGTTAAAGAGATTAATTTTTAAAGACCTAATTGACAGGCTGGGGTTAGGCAGGATAAGCAACAGACTATAAGGCTGCAGCTGCAAAGTCAAGGTGACTGGAATACTCAGAGAAAGGCTTTCAAAAAGCAGAATAGAGAGCAGAGAGGGAGGGAGTGAAGAGAATTAGTCCTCAAGCACTTTTCCCTCCGCCCCCTATTCTTCCTCTCTTTATTAGGAATGATTTACTTTCTCAGTGAAAGGATATAAAAGCTCAAGTATAGCAGCGTAATTATCGCAGAGTGAAAATTTAAAGGTTTGACTCACAATGTCCTCAACTCAGCGAGCAGACTGCCAGACGATAAGAGTGACTGTGTTCAACACTCGGCATCCAATTGGTTGTGTTTTATGGGCTTTGCCAAGGAAGAGCACACAAACAGCACTCGGCTCTGCAAGTCTGTAAACATGATGGACTGTGGCAAACTACTAGGGCTGGTGTTTACCTTGGCAGAGCCTGGCCCTGGCATGTCGGTAGCATCACTTAATTACTGTTTACATGTAAATATTAAATTATACAAACAACCCCACAGAATGTCTCCAAAAATACAGAAATACATATTCAGGGTCAACCTTATCTGTCTGCAACAGTTGCCACACTGCTAGGATATGAATTGTTTTGAATCGCAAATTTGCTGCATTGTACATAATCTTCATAATTGTTTAATGCTGTTGTCCAAGGGCATTCAGGTAAATATGTTCCCATAATCTGCATAATAGCAGATGCTCAGATATGTAAAACGCACCTTGTGTTCTCAGAGAGGAAGAACAGGGAAAAAAAAAGGGAAGGTTATTGTTCAAAACAGTTTTATCAGGATAAAGGACTGTGATCATTAATGTCTCCAGTCAAGACCCAGAGATGATTGCTTTGATTACAGACCTGTTTTCCTGACAGTCCAGAACAGCATATATAGTAAAGCACTGGTGCCTACTGTGCATCTCTGGTATGGCTGAGTAAAGCACTTGTTCATTTGCAGTGAAGGGTAACATGAAACAGGCCTCAGCCTTCTGATGGACAGGGAGATTTCACCTTCGCCAGTGAATGATAATGCATTATTAAATTTGCCTCTCTGCTCACTAGATACACTTAGCTGACCACAGCATATTTATCTCCCCATCCGAGGCTCACGTCTTGGCAGGAGAAAGCATTCTGTCACTTTTGAGGCATTTCAAAGATTAAAAAGAGCCTCTCTCTTTTCAACGTCCCTAAAAGCATCCCCCCTTTTCAGTGAAATGTGATTAGCAGGAGATGGTGTCACGCAATGGAACATTCATGAGGGGGAGAACAAATATCCAAATGAACTCCCATGTCCTCGAGGAATAGCCCCTCTCTGCACCATCAGCAATCTCTCTCACATGGGCTGGAGAAATTTGATTGATCCTCTATTGAATTATTTTTTTGCACTCTTTCATTTCAACAGGACGCACTGACAAGTTGTTTGATCATAAAGCATTATTGTCTGCCAAGTCACATTTCAGGGTTGTGATGGCTAATGATCTCGCCTCCTGACTTAGGGAAAGTCAGGTAGTCAGCATGTGTTTGAAGCTCGCAATGCCAAGGACATGGGAGGACTGAACAAAACACTATGCATTAAAGTCAGAAAGATGAAGAGAAGGAGCTTACACTGAACATATCCAACTTTTTAATGATACTGTACGGAGATACCATCAACGTCAGTGAAATATTTACATCGCAAAAAGAGCACAAAACCGATGCTGAAACTTTTGCCTGACCCAAAGTCCCCTAACTACCTTTTTATCATTGCAAATGCTTATGCAAAGACGGAACAGAACAAAGACTACAAAGGCTGAAAATCACTTTTTTGTCTTTTTCATCTTTTTTTCAAACTATATCCCCCCTCTCTACATGAGCCCATCAGCGTCCACAGGTCCTTGCCCAAAGCAGCTGTATGGTAATAGACTGTGACACTGGTACCTGCTCCACTTCATCATTCAAACTGCAAACTGGGACTGCAGACGGTGCACAGTGCACCAGCCCTAAGCGCATCAACTGGACATCCAGGCAGCATCCTGACAAAGAGAAAGGCGTGGCAAATCAGCTTCGTCCATTGTGGTCACACTGGTGCACAATGCATCAGTGATTGCTCTGTTGATAGCAGGTATGAAAGGATGCACCTCTAGGTGACATAATACACCACAGGCTTCCATTTGCGCTTCGGAGGACATTATGAGTGCATCTCCTGTTGTGTCAACAAGTATATATAACATTTACCAGGGAAGTGCCAATATCATATTACCAATGATTCACCCGCTTTTAAAATATGGTTTACAGAATCAGTTTACATTCTGTAGTTGCCTCTGACTGTCCTGTCAGGCTCTTCAGCTCACACAGAGGAGATGTGTTATGTTTAACTGCACTGCGAGGGCTGATGTATAGTGGTGAGATTTGTTGTTGGCAAAAAGCTTAAATTGCCACATGGTTTTTCACAGAAAACTCTTGTACTTCAACATACATACTGTACATATGGCTTGTGTTTCAAACACCTTTTCCCTGAGGAAATAAAATGATATCCAGTGTTTGATGTCCACAGTCAGTTTACAGCCAAAGGCTTCCGTACCTTTCAAATTTCCCCTTGTTTGTCAGCTACCTGCTGTTTCACGAGACAGAGGCTTGTCGGAAGCTATTGCCACAGACTTTCTGTTTGAAGCAATTCAATTAGTCACATGTGAGATAACACTTAGCTTTCTACTTGCCTTTTTTCTCACACATCATCTAATCTCCCCTTTTTCTCAGGCAAAATTTGGACAAAAAATAATCACGTTCAAACAAGCTGCCCAAAAAACTACCATCTGGTTGCTCTGCACTGGGTGACACAACTTTGGAAACTGTCTTTTTTATACGACAACAAACAGCCTTTGTCCTTCATCACCAGAGATGACATGAAAAAGATGAGACATGTTCATAGGATATGAGTGATGAGACATTATACCGACTGTCTCTGAGGTGTCTGGCTATTTAAATAGCCTCCACATAAGCCGGGGCACTGCATCCTTCCTCTGCACCCCCTGTGCTCTCTTCTAAGAGTGCATTGCAAGAGATTAATTTAATGCTCTGCCAGGATCATAAAGATCAAACAAGTGGAGAGATATCATTAAACCATTGGAATGTTATCTCATTTATCTAAACAAACTGATGCGATGAACAAGCCTAATTAAAAAGCTCACCATAAACAAAGCTTGGAATGGTGAGGCCTCTTCCCTCTTTAACAATGGAGCACATTTATTTTATTAATCTAATGCATCGTGTATCATATCATTACAGTTCAATATATCTATCATTAATTTTATTCCCTTCACTTAAAGCTTTTATTGGAATTACTTTGGTTATTAGTTGGTTCTAATGTATTGGTTACCTCTGTATCTGGCTGCTACAATCTCTCTTATCTCGCTGCATAAACCTGTGCATGTTATTCAAATTGCCTCATTTATTATGATAGCTTCCTCATGTAAATTGTGCTGACTGCTCGCCCTTGCACAGTCCTCATTAGACTAATGAAAACCTTCAAACGAAAAAACTAAACAACCTGCCAAATAAAGGTCTGGGGTTATTATGAAAATTACAACTGTGGGAGCCGGGAGAAGCTCTCTTCATTAATTCATGCTCAGCAAATTGGTAACTAATTTAGTTGCACTCCTCTGCATTAATGGGTTATTTTATAAAAATGTTTTCCACAGCCCGAGACCTCTGGTGCACACACTGGAGAGCTCAGAATCCTAATCAAGTCCAGTGACATATTAGGAATTGACAATCTCAAAGATAATACAGCGTGTGTTTGTGAGTAGATGTGCGTAGGTCAACTAGTTAAAACTGGCGTGGATTGCTGGGTCATTTGCTTTCTGCTCTAATATTGCGAAGAAATTAGAGTCATTTGTGTTGATTATCCGAGTATGGAGGAGGCACTTCAGCTGAGATGTAAGATTTGTATTATTGAGGAAACATTCAGCTTATTTGTGTATGTGGATGCTTGATTGAACCTCTTTTGTTTTCTTTTTTTGTTGCATTAGTCTTTGTTTGTGTGACTCTATTCTCTTTTCCAGCACACACACACACACACACACACCCACACACACACACACACACACACACACACACACACACACACACACACACACACACACACACACACACACACACACACACACACACATTCTCACACACAGTTAGACAGTTTGTGACCCATAAATTCTGCTCATGATCCTGCTAATTATTACTATTCACTGCTTCACACCCTGTGAGTGAAGGTCTAACACTGATCTTCACGTCAGCCTGGCCAACAGGGAACATACAGCCCAATGATTTCCATAGTGGTTTTAATATCATTATCAGCCTCACCCCACTCCGGATCACCCAGCACAGCCCAGCACAGCTCCGAAAACCAACAGAGAATACTAAAATCTATTATTTGCTTCGTTTTGTATTTAATCTGGCGTACTTAGTAGATTTCTATCTTCTCCTTCTCTCTTTTTTCTTTTTTTTTGTACATGCAAAACAAAATTAGAATTAAATAATAAAAACAATTAACAGTGATGACACTCAGTGACAATGTAATTTAGATTCAACATTGTGAATTATTTTCCCTTCTTTGTTCAGATTTGGCACTGATGGCAGGTTCTTTCCTAAATCTGTATAATATATTTATCGGATATATTTTTTAAAAAGTAAAAAAATGATGCTTAAAAATATAAAAAATTCAAAATTTGTGCGAAAATCACTATCACTGACTATTCAAAACCCATTTTGAATGACGGCACTTAATAGTTGCACTGGTACATATTTTTGTAGTGAATTAAGGAAACTCCAAACATGTCATTATTTGTTATCATTACAATGTAGAGCTGACATATTCTGCAAAAGAAACACATTTACAGCAGGTGAACACAGCAACACCCTGCAACTGTAGAGCCTAAAAACAGCTCCAACACACACATCCACAGATAGTTTATTTATACATACATACACACACACACACACACACACATATAGAGATAGAGAGATACAGTTTGCCTCTTCTTCAGAGCAAATTAGATTTTTGGTCTGTGAAAAAACACCTACTAAACTGAGAAATTTGGTTTAAGAAGCTCATTTAGGTGTGTTGTTAAATTAACACAATCTTCAGCTGGGACAAACTGAAGGCAGCCAGACTAAAGACGATGACTCCAAATTAAAAGCTTAATATTTCTCAAATTGTATGATCAATTTCCAAGGACTTGAAACATCATCAAAAAGTTTTAGAAATCTCAAGTTTTTTTTTCCTTTTGATGAGAAATTTCTTTTGGCATGCAGACAGTTTCCTGATGGATTATCAGTTTCTTTCAATTTCTTTTCAGTGATGAAAGTCGGCAAGTTGTCATCTGTCAATTTAATTAAACTTTCTTAAGCTACTCTGCCTTTGTTGAACCATTAACCAAATGTGGGCTTCTTGTCTCCACTGTTAGCTCAGTCCCCTGTTGTTGTGATATTACCTTGAGTCCTTTTTTCACACTCCTACACCTGCTCTGCTCTCACTCGATTTCTGAGCCTTCACCTTTGTTTTCAGACTTCACTTCCAGAACTTTATACTATTGGCTCCTAGAATAAAGCCAGCTTAGTGGCTTGGAAATTTTGTTTGTATGTGTTTATGTAATTTTCAAACAAGAAGAAACTGACAGCTACATTCTAAGTAACTTAAATGTGGAGTTATCTTTTTTTTATAACTTGTAAGCTTAGTATTTGTTCATTTTCAAACATAAAGAAACTCAAAGTTACATTCTAAGTAGCATAAGTGGCATGTTATCTTCTTTAAAATAAACAAACTACTGCATCACTCTTTGTTTAATAACGGCCGTCCTGAAAATCCTTGTTGGCAAAAAGACTATCGTGTGAATAGATGTCTCTCTATTGCATTTTTTTAAACAATGAAACTTAACTCACCTTTGTCAGCGTGCATCCTCTTTGCTTCATGGCTCATGTCGTGGGCCAGGTCTCCCTCTTTAGGCCCGGGTATGATGTTGGGGGACAGGCCTAGCAGGGCTTGGTTCATGGACAGGCCATTGTGGTGCGCCGCTGCAACAATGGGGATAAAACCAAAGCGATGTTACTAAGATGCGTTGCATTTAAGCTCTTTATTTTACAATGTGAACAGCCCCATTTTGTACTTACGTATCCTGTCTGAGGAGCTTTCTGTGTGGGCTGGGGAGCTGGACACACTGCTGCTGCGGTGGGACGATGGGTGACTCCCCGGCCTCCTGTTGTCTTCTAAGGAAGGAGCAGGGGAGGGACTGTCCGGCACACGTTCCTGAAACCCCAGCAGCCACAAAAGCACACACCCAAAATAAATATCCAGTTGTAGACTCAAATGTTGCACTACAAGAAGGGGGGAGGTGTGTTCACAACGTCTGCTGTTGTGCTTTCAGTTTTAAAATTTACCTTTATAACAGAGGTGACCATTCTGGAGGGCAGACTCTGGCCCTGTGCTGCGGCAGCCATGTTTGCAATGGTGCTGAGGTGGTTCATCTGGCTCATCGCCATGGTGACAGAGGCTGGGGGCAGGCTGACTGGGATCAGGGGGTGTGGCATCATCATGAAGGGGAGTTCCAGGCCTGAGACACATGAAGAGGTCGTTGGTTACTCAATGATGCATATTATGAGTGAGATACTCACAGGGGAAACTTGTGAAGCTCCGGCTGAAAAACTCAAAAAACCTGCTGGTGCTAATTCAGCAATCACTAATTCCCACCACTAAGGCACCCTTTAAAACTGGTGTCCAATAACACTAAAGCTTTACACTGCTATCCATTAGGAAAAGAATGGAATGATTTAAATTAATCACATCTCGGGTATCTTTCCATGTTAACATAATACACATAAATGTTTTACTGCATACGTTAATAATAGATACCACTGCAATAATAATAAAGAAAAAGGGGATAATAACTATATACACAGTCATTCAAAGACCAAAGTTTACACTGCTATAAAGATGCATCAATTATTCTGTGATGAATAAAAAGGGCACATTATGGAAATTGTCTCAATATTTACATATAAAAAATATCTCTGTAAAAACAAAGGCAATCTTGAAAGCCATTACCCAAATGACTAGTTAAATGTGCTAATGACAAACAAGTACCGCTAGACTACAGCGTGGCAATGACTTTAGGCTAATCATAGCAGCTGATATTCCAGACCAGAGAAAGAGAGACGAAGTGAGTGAGACCAAAAAGAGGAAGTCACTTTCAGCTCGCACAATAATGGGATTTTCTTTTTTTTTTTTTTTTTTTTTTTTTACTCTTTTATATGCACACAAATTATTCCATTACAACATCAGAGATATCTTACAAATGTTTTAAATTATTCAATTGCTGTCTGGCAATGGACGCCTAATTGGTAAAATTGAAGACATTAGCAGTCTGAAAATGTAAAGAATGTCTAATAAAGATACCATAGGGGGTTAGTAGCTAGTCAAACTGTGGCCCTGCACTGTGCTTCTGAATGGCTTAATGAAAACAAGCCGACTTTCAAAGGACATGAGCGCAGACAGAAGGTCAAAGCTAGGTGTCTGTACCCCCCTCCCTCAACCATGGCACCCCCCTCTCCACCCTCTGCTCTATGGGGACTTTGAACTGGCAGGATCAAAAGTGACTGGGAACAGTTTGGTCTCATTCCTCCGCCACTCAGATGCTTTTCCTCAAATGCTTTAAAGAAAACCTCATAGACACTATTGGATCTGATTGAGCCTCTCTGTTGATTTTTCACTCCTTTTTTTCTCTCTTTCTTGGCAGCCTGGTTCAAGGTAAAAAAGAAAAATATAAAAAAGCTGTGTGAAAGAAAGGAGGAGGTGGGGGGAGAAAAAAAAAGATACCACACTACAGAAAGCTATCCACAAAACAACTCCACTCTTCTTTTCTGACAAAACATCAGTAGCCAAAGGGCAAGGAGATCTGCATGGCGAAGCCTCTAAAGAGAAGGACACTGGTTGAAAATGAAAGGACATGAGAAGTACTCCTCTCTGTCATTCCCCTCCTTCCAAAAGAAGCATTGATTTCCATAAGAAAGATGGCATGCAGTTTCTCAGTGGCGAGTATTCCCAAACAATATAAAGCAGGGGAGATTAAAGAAAGGCGGAAGCCAAGCAGCACCTTGTATCAGCGCCTCTGCTGAAGCTCAGACTGAATCAATTACCACTCAGCAGGCTAAGCTCAATTAAAAAACGCCACAGAGGGCCTGATTGCGGGGGTACTTACTGTAGGACAACATGGAGAGGTCTAGGCTACCTATCAGGCTTTCAAGGCCACTCAAGGGCCAGACTGAAGAGACTTATTCTGCCTTCGCCGTGGATACATTACACCCATTCAATCAAACACAACTACATGCAGAAAGACGGATTTTCACCATATCAATAAAGCTTAAAAAAGAGGTGAAAAGAGGTGAAGAGTCACCCGCAACACACAAAAGTCTCCTCTCTGTTAATAGCATTCCTCGACGTATCCCCCTTTTTTTAATGCCTCGTACTTGATGGTATGTGAATTTTAGCGATGTGCCTCCACCTGACTGACAGCCTGGCGCAGAAACACTGGACGTCTGTTCGCTCTAAGGGGTATTAGTCTCGCTTTCAGTGCCTGTCCAGCCCCTTTCATGTCACCCCATCCTAAAGCGATGTTTCTCCCATAAAGACCCATTCAGGCCACTGTAGGGGAATGTGCCACAGACCAACGAGGGTCCACCAAATCCCTTTATTTGGAGCTGAAAGGAGCCAGGTGAGGAGGATATTAATTTATTCAAGGAATCTGGCTTTTTAGTGTCCTTACTTAAGTGTTTTTAGTGTCCTTTCATTCATATGCAATGTCCTCTCATTTGCTCAGTTTTTTTCTTGTTCAATGAAAGAACTACAAATAATTGCAGTACACTGACCCAAACTTTTTTTTTCTCAACTCGGCAATAATAAACAGTGATTTTTGTGTTTTTCTTCTTTTCAGAAAACAGAATCAACAAACATTAGTCGGACTCATTAATCACTTGTATATTGTGCAGATATTCCAGTGGGCAAACCGTTAGAAACATATTTGTCAGTTTCTGTTTATCTCTGATACAGAAGTTCAGACCTGATGAGAGGTGAATTCCCACAAGCCCCCCTCTCTCCTGAAGGGCATAAACAATGCATTTGGAGTAATTTACCTGAAGTAAGCCTGAGGGACCTACAAAGGTGAACTCCTATTTACCATCATTAAAACTACAAATCACTTAATACCAATATAAACAGCTCAGCTATTATGTCGTGCAGTGCTTGGGAGTTCACACATGGATAAGCAAAGATCTGAATCACGGAGGATGAATTGAATGAATTAAAACAGCCCTTGGTAACAACATGATTAAAAAGCTGTTACATCAGAACCAAACCACACGGCCGACGGTAGGTCTGCTACTTAAAAGAATCACACCAAAAAAAGAAAGAAAGAAAGATTGAATGTTTTTAAAATGATTAAAAAGAGAGCAGTCATTTATTTTGATGACAAAAAAATGATAACTTGCAGTGATTTGTGCTGCAGTTAATCTTCATCGAAACACAACTTCTGCCTCTCTGGCCATCTAACCCTACAGAGAGAAATAAGGAAAAAAGGATCTAAGCCATTGTCATTGAAAATGGTATGAGGAAAGCAGCCAGCCCCTTACCCTTAACTCTGTTGTGGACAGATTTCCCCTGACAAAAATTAAACTAGCTCCTACTTGGCACTTTATTATCTCTTCAACTGAATGATTTATTGTTTGTGGAACGAAAGAACCAAAGAGAGGGGGAAGATTACATTTCCAGCCAAAGCTCAGGCCTGATCTCGTTTTTTACTCCCTCTGTCCAGGAAAAAAGCTCCCGACAAACAATAATGTCAGCTGTAATTGATCGGAGGTCGCTGGCTGGGCCTGCAGTAAAAGCGCACTATTTAAGCGACAATCGGCCCTGCGCTCTTCAGACGCTGGCTAATGAAGCTGTCTGTCTGGGCTATTTACCTTCTCTTAAATGGAAGGGGAGAGATGTACTGTAAGAGACAGGGCTGGAGAGGATCTGCCTCTCGCTCCTGTGAAATAGGACCTGCACATGCCTCAGGAATGTATAATTGGTTGGCGCAGCCAAAGCTGGGGATCCGGTGCTAATTAAATGACTTGTTTAAAGCCTATCTGTCTTTGTTTGGGAGGCTCTGGGCTTCAGAACAATGCATTGTAAATGCTGTTGTCAAACAAACATTCCTGGTTATCCTTTGATTTGAATTGAACAAGACAAAGGGCTGATTTGCTCACTGCTAAGCCTTTGGTTTTCAGGGTGTTGAGATATTTTTTCCTCTTCTGATCTGTCAAACTGAACAGGACCATTCCAGTCAAGCAGCTAAATGGACTGACTCACCGCACAATGCATATGCAGTCTGCCGCTTGCAAAACAATCTCAGTTTTCCTCCTAATTGCGCTTGTAAAATGCCCCCACGTTGTGTATGTATTTCTCCAACAAAGGTGAGCCGGTGGTGTACACACATGGAGACTCTTTGTTGTGGTCATATCAAGGATTTGCACACCAGTCCCAAAAGGAAATGAATGGCTCATGAAAAAGTGTCTGTCATGCGGCGAGACATTTAGAGGTCTCTCCATAGCACTAATCAGCTATTCATCTTTACTATAACTGTTAATCTCCTTCAAAATCAGAAACCCTGCCATGCGAGATGGAGGAAGTCTTCTACCCATTAGATCAAACATAACACACAGCCTCCATAAATATGTTGTCTGGCATCGTGGTGCCACTTTAGACAACACAAGTGCATGCTTACATGTGCACAGAAACACGGCTTCTCCCACATTCATACACACAAGTGTACACACACACACAAGCAAACAAGAAAAAACAGACACACACACAGATGGCAGGTTCAGTCAAGGCTGGTGAGTCCTGTTTCTCATTAAAATGGGGGGAGAGAGGAAGGTATTGAGCTTTGATGTAGCCACCCACAGCCCTTCAGTGTCACTGAATGAAACTTTGAAGCTTTTTGTGTTTACGCAGTTAATGTTGATAATAAAGCAAACATCTTGTCTTTGTTAAATACCTGCTGTAATGCTCACGTATGCATATACACGCACGTGTGCACACACAAGCAAACACATAAACGGACACATAAAAAGAATACATCTTGCCATAACAAAGAGAGGTAAACATGAAAACACACGGTTACAGACAATGATGTAGTGGAGATAATTGTGCAAAGGTACGTACACACACACACACACACACACACACACACACACACACACACACACACACACACACACACACACACACACACACACACACACACACACACACACACACACACACACACACACAGCCAGCCAGACATAAAAACACATGCAAACAATATGTTTTACATTCCGAGAGCCACGATGATTGGATACATTTCCAGCTAATTCACATCAACAAACAAAATGTGTTCAGCATGCCAGGATAAAGATATGTACTTTCCAATGATTCAGGTGGGCAAAGATTTCCTGCCAAAATGCCTAATGTAATGTAAGAGAAACCATGATAAGAAAACATTTCGGGTTTGATGAGGTAACATAATTGCTTTCCAACCCAAACCACTGGAGTGTAACATGTGGTAGAAATTATCAAGGAGACAGACAGAGGTGTTTGTCCTTTAAGTGTATAAAATCTAAGGCAGGCAACTTTTATAGGATAATTTAAATCCTCAGCTCTAATGGCATGCATTCCTTATGAAAATTGAAAGATCAATCATCTTGCTGACAGATCTGTTGTGAAAGAAGTTCTTCCTTTCTTTGAGGAGAAAATGCTAAACACGTTTCGCCATTGCCCCACCCGCAGCAGTTCCCATTTTAGCTGTCTATTTGTCTCTTTGCTGAAAATGTTAACGAACAGGGCAATAATCAAGCCATATGCTTGCATGTGGCAAATCTCATTACAGTAAATGACCTTTACCAACCAATGCCAACATCCTTGTGCTTGATAACACAGCGAGTGCAGAGCGGGGGAGACAATGGTGGGTTTAGTTAACGCAATCATGCACGTGGCTAGGGATGGCCGAGACAGCCAGGCCTTCAGGACACATTAGCAGAGCACTGTTCGCTTCTCTAATTTGGGTCGGAACCAGGCTCACTTTACATTTGTCACACATCACTCTTGATAAACACGCAGAATCGGCGCGAGAGCACCAGTATCCCCATCACTTACAATAAGCTGTGGCACGGAAAGTGTTGTGAGCAGAAGAGGAGAGCAGAAGGAGTGGAGAGATATTACTAGCAGCTGTTACTACTG
The DNA here is from genome assembly GCF_022539595.1 of Amphiprion ocellaris. Taxonomy (NCBI): domain Eukaryota; kingdom Metazoa; phylum Chordata; class Actinopteri; family Pomacentridae; genus Amphiprion; species Amphiprion ocellaris. The sequence goes on along the minus strand of NC_072776.1, from coordinate 3,000,554 downwards.
CGGCTGCAATATATTCAAGCCCAATCAATAAAGCTCCTACAGACAGTGACACCCAAGCAGACAGAGGAATCATTTTCATCTGATACTTAGCAAAGGCTCCCCTTTTAAAAAGATTGCTTTCAGTCAATGACAACCAGTTGTCATTTGACTAAGGCTCCTGAAATGAAATATATTGACGAGCGTTATCAATCACGACCCACTCTGCCGTCATATCGCTTTAGTGGAGGGGGGGGGTGAGGATCGGTTTGCATGTGGTCATCAGATCATCCGTTTTAATTACAAAATTAGCATCACTACCTCCTGCGCTCTCACTTCCTCTATTACAAGCAGCTTGTGAGAGAAAATCAGTAATGCGGTGTATAGTTTAGAGTTTGTAGTGCTAATGAGTCCAGGGTAGCTGTGATGTCTGTCACTGTCTAGAAAAAAGTAGTTTACATTTAATTATGTTTAAGTACAAAATACACCGAAAGAACAGCATGTTGGGGTTATTTCAGTTGTTTCGTTGAAGTGAGTATTTTGTCGGAGAATCCTAAACATAATTTATGAAGAAATACCTTCCTTTGTTTGTTCACACTGTGAAGGACATGCTGATTGTGAAATTCCTCAACACTGTTTGAACTTGCTCACTCTCTCCCTCTTTATCTTGGTCCCAGAGGAGAGGCTTTGTGATGGTGGAGATGTCTGGGCTCAGTATGGGCTGATAGCTCTATTTGGATGAGGGTTCCCATATCATAATTGAGAAAAAAAAAAAAAAAACACCTTTCAGTTGAGGCAACTGATGGAGTGTTCCTGCAGAACAGAATCAACTATTTCTATCACAGGAAACCTCTTTGACTTGCTGTGTAGTCAGACAATGGGACATATTTACAGTGTAATCACAGTGTAAGAGATTGTCATTTTGTTGTTGTCATTACTGTTATTGTGTACACAGTAATATCATTACTCTATGCTAATGTGTCCTCTTAGACATAATCATAGTGAAATGAGAGGACATGATATTCAGGCTCTGATGCCGCAGCGTCATGGCTATAGCATGTGAAAACTGCTCCATATTCTACACAATCACATGCCATGCATATTTCACATTACTCCGACCTGCGAAAGCTCATCATCACTGAAAGGTTGAATGTCATTTATTACACGTATCACATTTACACCAAGTGACATTGTCTTTTCAAATTGTGTTGATCTCTTCACTTTCAAAGGTCAGCCCCTTCCCTGGCTAAATTCAACCTGACAGAGAATAGTGAGGAGGGGACAGCCGAACACATGCATCACCCCCGCATCAAAGCGCTCCAAATTAATCTATCCAATTAATGAAGAATGAGGCCTAATGTTGATGAGGGATGACAACTCGACTGGTCAGTTGTTTTTTATAGCTCTGCTCCTGCTATTGTGAACTAACCGCAAGAGACAATCAAACAAATATTTCCATAACACGGTTTGTCTAGCCTCTCCTCGCGTCTCTTTCTCTCTACAACACCACTACTCCGCTGCCACTCAAAGATGATAGAACTTGATATGGATCATTACGGAAATAATGTTTAATCAATTCCCCCCTGTTATTGTAATCTATTTCTGCAGTTGTCTGCGTTTGTGTATTTTGTAGTTACATCAGTGTGCCTCACAATTTCCCAATCATGCATATTCAAGTATTACGCTGATGCTTAACAGCCGACGCAAACGGAATTAGAACGAGGACATTAGACTTCATTAAAAAGAGAAATGATTATCAGGTTTATCTTTTGAAATGTCTATTAAAATGTGTGTGTCGTTCTTCACTTATCTGTCACCTGGCTCCCATGAGCCTGGCAGACTAATAGAGAGATGGTGAGGGCCAAAGCCCAAGAGAGAGACAGAGACCCATCAAGCTCTTCACTCAGACTGGAAGGCTGTCTGTCTGCTCTGCCAGTCTGCTCTGCCAGTCTCTGTCGAGCTCAGTGTGTCTGACTCACTTACCACCAATAGTCCCCAATATCCCCAACACTGGCAGCTTAAACACATCCCATTTTGTCCAGTGAGGCTCTGATCTCAGAATAAAGAAGATCACAACAAACCACGCTCTAATTGCATAAATCAGACACGACAATAATCTGTCACAGTGAAAGAGGTGTTATGATATGTTCGTGAAATGAATTCTCTTCAGCCTATGGCTACAATCTAGTCTCTCCAAAGAGCTTTGGCTGACAAAGGCTCCCATAAGAGAGCTAGGGAAGGAAGATGGATGAAGTTGCCCCTAGACACTCATATCAGGTCAGTGTGTGCTTTATCCCCTAATGGTTAAGGTTAGGATTGAGTAGGGGGTGATACTAGATCTGAGCCTGAGGGCCAATGTTCTGTCTAGAGGAGCAGGAAGTTGCCACCATCCTCCATCATGGCCCACATTTAGCAGCGCTGGGCCACCAGCACTAGTGCAGCTAGCAGGTTGGAGCGCGTAGTTAGCTAGTTGGATGTGTCCTTCCACCCAGAGAGCTTTATTATTAGAAAGGACATAAACAGACTAATTAAATCGCAGCAGTGGAGCTGGGCTGACAGCTGGCGCAGAGAGTGTGACCAAACAGATCCCTATCAAAGTGCAGGAGCAGTGTCTCTATATGTGTCCTGCTTTTGTGTGCATGACTGTATGCGTCTGCAGACATGCATGCCTGTATGTTCTGTAAGTATACATACGTGTGTGTGCGTGTCTCTTTTCCCCCATTTTAGGCTTCCCTTCATAATTGATGACTATAATTTTTTTCCACAGTAATTTCATTCATTTTCAGTGTCAGCTTAATGTCTTATTCATCAGTCTATCGCAAAGTACACAGACTCAGTTATATGGTCCAAAATGGTACAAATGTTATCCAACAGAGCAGTAAACACTCCAGTAATTAGTGCATGGTCTCCAGGCTGACTCCACTCAGCTCTGCAACATGGCCAAGCACGGACCCCATATAGAGAGGAGCCTAGTTATGCATTGATCTCAGAAAATTAAGGCTAACTGCCCCAGATTGCGGCGTCTTGATGTACCTTCTGGATGAGCAATGTACTGAACTCGTATTGTTTGTAGAGTAAACAGGATGATTTTGACTTGCTGTGCTTTAAAATGAATACATGTTGAATAATTAATGGCACGCCCCTCCTCCTTAAAACGTTATCTGTGTGCGCAAAACCACTGATGATGAGAAAATATGGTTTTAACAAGTCAATAATGGTGAGTGCAACAAGAACGGCCTAATCAATGAGGCTGCAACGTTTGCAAACAAGGACTTGAATTATAACGCCAATAATTGATCCCTTCCATTTTTTCCCCTCTCCTTCATGTGATGTCATTGTTTATCGATTGCTTCCTGCCACTGAGGGATGATGGGAAGTTTCAGAGTTTGTTTTTTGCTATGACTTTTGCCCCCCCTCCCCTCCACATACTACGCCGCCGCGCCCTCCTCCCTACCTCCTTCCCTCCCTCCACCACCCATCCCCTTCCTCCATCTGAAATTTGCAAGCTGTAGCACCAGCTTAACCAAAAAGGATTAAGTCCCATACCCAACTGAGAACACAGATAATGCTCAGTAATTGGTAAAAAATGAAGATGAATGGGACAGCTAGATAAGGACCAATTAGCTGCTGGGAGTGTACAGCTGTGGTCTCCTCACAGAGCGCTCTCAGGGGCCAAGGCCCCCTCTTTCTCTCTCACGCAAGCATGCACACACACAGATAGACACACACACACACACACTTATTCTCACACACACCTAAACATACGAGCGTGAGGGGTAGGGCTTGCAGAAATTAGCCTGATGACCCTGGGAAGAAAGAATGATGCTTCCTCATCATCTCACCCAGAACCTCTTCTCTCAACTCTCAGTCAGGCAACACTCCAGGTACCTGTCACCACCCGTCCAACTTCAGCCTAGCATGTGGCTTCCCACTCCCTGTTGTGCACAGGCGGCCTGGACTGCAGCCATAGATGTAAGACAAAGGGCTTTCAGGTTTACGATTAGTACCGCACAATGCAAGTGCTTCTATGGTTTAGCTGCAATGTTACGGGTTTGGGATGAAATGTGCAGTAATATCTGAAAAGTTAGCAACGGCTGTTGTGTCTTCTCCTTTAACTGCGGCGCTGTCTTTCGGTGAGTTGTTTGGTCGGCATGTCGTGGCATCATCTGGCTGATGACAGTGGAATTCCCATATCTAATTACAAACAGGATTTGAGCTCCATTAGAGTTGTGTGGTGAGGAGTCAGATGAGTGGCAGGGCAGCACCCAGTGGCCAGAGAGAGACAGAGGGTGAAAGACGGAGAAGTAAGTGAGACAGAGAAAAAAAAGCGACGAAGAAAACAGGACAAGGGTGAAGCCTGCCTTATCTTTGTTTCCTACTCCTTTTCTGCAGTTCTAAGAAACACTTTATTTTCCCTCCGTGGCTGAAAAACCAATTCCTTCTCTTGAAATTGGCAGGTGTTTGTTAGTGGGCAGCTGACAATATTTTTTCTCCCAGTAATGAAGGTTGTGGCTGGGGTCAATGCACTGGGAGGGAATGGCGGGCTGTTTATCCCCCTCAAGGCCAAGCGCCACACGTGTTTTGCTTGGTCTGTGATCTGTAATTGTGGCATTTCCTGAGAGGCGCAGGAACAATCCACATTGTGCTTTGAGAGGGCTCCCTCTGCCCAACTAAAGAGTGTGAGGGGAAAAAAAATCAAAGAAAGCCTCCCCCACACCTCTCATTCTGTCTCTCTTTACATTTTGATGTTGCTCCATCTCCATGTCTCTATCTGTCTCTAACACATCTTTTTATACTTCCCTCAGATTTCTTTAAACATATCTATTTCCTCCTTTCCAGCTCTCACTCAAGATGTTTGGTTATTTTAGTAGAGAGTTGAACTGGCTGTTTTTTCCTTATAATTAATAACATTGATGCAAACAGGAAGGTCTAATTGTGATGAATATTTAATGCGAGGGAGAAACATTAGCCTGTTCAATTTACATCAACACAAAGACAGCGGCAGGCAATCCAACTCTACAAACAGTACAGAGTGTCCTTCACTGGCTGGCTCTGCTGTGCTTTGCTTTAAGCGCTTCACAATACAAGATCTGCTTCAGACAAACACTGAGATGAGGCACCTGTATTTTAGCCCTGAGGAGGATTTTTTTCCCCTTCAATGGGTTTATGTAGTAGTTCATTTTGATTAAATGGATCTATGTCCTTTGTGGTATTATCAGAAGCATGCTCATTATCATATCAATTCCTATCATGGTTGGTAACATAATTTGTGTAAGTAAACACATCCGTTTGTGTGGGTCTTAGTTTAAGCTGGGTGATTATAAAACAGCCCAGTCCATTTCCTCAGAGCAGCTGTGGTCTGAGTCTGTTAAAAACAGCATGAAGTCATTCCCCAGTCAGCACTCAGAACAACAGTCAGTCCAGTCCCAACAAAGCTACAGCCAAATACAGTTCCCCCTCTGCCCACTCCATGCTATATCAGTCAAGTGATTTATATGTTTGGATTGCTATTGGATAATAGGCTTGAGAGCTGGACATATTAGGCATTCACACTCCAAAATACTCCAGCTCATAAATCAGACCAGACTGAGGCACTTTTGGAATGTTAAATAATTCTGTAATGTAACGCGCTCTTGTAAGTCGGTTCTTATTGTTTCGTGAAATTGCAAAACTCCTCCGTTAAAAATAAACATGTGAGCAGAAGTGCGGTGCTCGATGAAGAAGACAACACGCTGCTAGCTGTGTTTCATGGCTCCACAGTGCAGAGCAGGCCATATATCTCCAGCGTATTATCAGGATGACTCCTGCTGGCCACCCTGTCACAGGAGAGTGCTTGATATAAACAAGAGATTGCTGCGACACCCAGTAATCAATATTAGGATGGTTTCAGTACCAAACATCATTTGTCTCTGCGACCATTCCTTTGACCAAACGAAGCATTAATTCAAATCATAAATCTGAGCTGATTTAAATCCGAGGAGAGGGAGGGAGGGAGAGAGGCCCCTGTCTGACTGCCTGCCCCTAATGATTTATTTTCTACATTTCTGCGAGCGAGAGATTTGTCCATACTCACTGACAGGTCACCTTCAAACGCCAGTGGCAGACTGTTCATCACCATGCAGACGAGCATCTCATCGCTGCAAGTAAATATTAAAGGAAAAGAATCCAATTGATTGTGGATGGGGCCGAGAGGCGTCACTGCCATATATTTCACTCAGAGAGCTAATGCTGTGGCCCATGCACCCACACCTAGAACTGCTCCCCCTTGCCAGAATTATGATTCTACCGGGAGCCTGTGTGGCTGGCTGTGGGCTCAAGGTTACAATTTAAATTGTAAAAAGATAAAACAGTTTCTTATTAGCTCCATTGCCATAGCCTTGCTGTTGGTACTCACATTTATCTTTATTTCTGTGACCTCGCAGGCTCGTATTCTCTTTTTTACACACTCCATTCTCTCGGAGTGATGACCTCACACTTTATGCATTTTGCATTGTTAAATCTGCTTAGAAACGCATCCTGTTTTCATCTTGCACACCATAAGCACCACGGTGTCAAGTATTACTGCAGAAATGTATTCAGGAGTCAAGTCATTTATTACAGTAAGTGAATCAAAACCTCAATTTAGCAACCAAAGCTGCGGGGATTACATTTGGTTTATAATTTGGAATGGGCTCATGAATCCGCACTAACATACATTATCATTCTCTTTAATACACTAAGTGGTTGTGTGTGATATTACAAAAATCCTTCTGCATTTTAGGGCTAATAATTAATTGAAATGGCACATAGTGAAAAACCAGAGCTCTCACAGCAATTCAATTAGACCTTGTTAAAAGCTGATAGCTCTGGGAAACTGTGTTCACAGTTTCACTGAGCTATTAAGATTTTTTTTCTTTCAACATAAAACACTTCAGGAGAAAACAAGACATACATTACCAAGGTGAATATTTTCACTGCATACAAAGTAAGCACAATCAATAGCTTACCATTTTATAAGCATTAAGAAAAGAGCAGTACAGTGGGTATAGTATGATACAAATCTTTGGTTTAATTCAAGCTGTACGTGTAGGATCACTTATTGCTCTGGTACAGAGGTTTTAGTTTCTGGTCCTCTACATTTATTTGTACATTTTAGGGTTGAAGTTGAACTAAAGTTAGGTAATGGTTCAAGGAACAAGCTGTAGCACTTTTGCCCTCCTCTCACAATTTTTGAACGATGAGAAGGGGAAGCTTTTTTTCACCCTTGATTCTAAATGAATACATCAGAACAGAACACTCCCACTTGAGACTAAAAATGGTTTCAGCTATTATGATTTCTGGCATTTTTGCCTTTATTGGACAGAATAGAGGCAGACAGGAAACAAGGAGTGAGAGAGAGAGAGAGAGAGAGAGAGAGAGAGAGAGAGACAGGGGAGTGTGACATGCAGCAATGGTCCCCAGCACAAATCAAACTGTGGATGTTGTGGTTATGTGACAAAAAGGTTTGTAGAGGTTTATGATACGGCCAAACAAATTTCTTCTGATTGGTTTCTAGTGGGTGTGCCAATTGAAGATTATATGCAGCTGTATAACCCTTCAACACCTGCACTGCAAACTGAACAAAATTACACACATTCACTTAATCCTGCAGAACTTGATGCCATTCTGTCCAAAGGTCATGCTAACAAAACTTGGTGAATTTAAATGCTCACAACTCAAATGTCAGTCTAGCTAACATGAAATTCATCTTTTACAAACCCATGATTTTGAAGCAAACTTCACAGGTGTTAATAGACCAATTTCCATTATTTTTCTTCATCATGCATATTCTAATATTTTTACTAAAGTGTCAAAATATACCGTCATCTTAGAATAGACAGATATTGCACAGATAATTGCGCAGTCTTGGAGGAGGTTTGAGTTCTTGGAGTGTGTGCTGAGATGGTGACAAGCATGTAAGTCCTAACGTGTCTGTATGTGTCTACGTCTGCACAGGCACATGAAACAGTCTGCAGCTTGCATTTGTATTCTGTTAATGTGAGTGCGGATGTGTTTGTGACAGTGTGTGTGTGTGTGTGTGTGTGTGTGTGTGTGTGTGTGTGTGTGTGTGTGTGTGTGTGTGTGTGTGTGTGTGTGTGTGTGAAGGGCATCCTCCTCACCAACGCTGGAGCTGAGGTCTCCATTCTCTCCATCGGCCCCATGGTGGTTGGCGTTGCCGTGGTAGCTGCTCATCGCCTCCAGCTTGATCTTCTTGACCTTCATGGCCTCTGCGATGGCTGCGTTGGCAGCTGCTGCCGCTGCTGCTGTCAGGCCTGGAAAGAAGAGGCAGAGGAGACAGAGCGCTTACAGACCGCTACATGTCTGCTGGGGCTGAGCCACTGCACCTGCAAAACCTTTTCACAAACCTGCCTTAGCGAATGAGGAAAACAAAGAAAAAGGACTTCTGAAATAATAAAACAATGAATAATTTTATACACTATGGGGAATAAGCTCATATGAGATCACGACTTGGTTTTTCATCTTCTGACAGGGGATATCTTCACAGCAGGTTATCATGCTGATGAGATGGATCCCTGTGTGTGTGGCAGCCTATGATTTTTATGAATGTTTCACAGACTCTGGCATTCCTCGCCACTATATTGATGTATTTGCGCCTTGATGGGAACAGATGCAGTCAAGATAATAGTGCATGATGCAAGCATTTTGTGTATCCAACTTATAATACACAGTGTATGTATAATAAAGGAATAGTGATACAGTGTGACACAGGAGGGTTCAGGGAAGAAAAAGTGAAAAAGTAAGTAAGAGAGGTTCAACGTGAGGAAAAATACAGATGCAGAGGTGTGTTATGAATCCTGTTATAGGGAGTATTTCAGTGATACCTTCTAATGTATTCATCAGATCTAATCGACCTGAATAATGCCTGACACGGTATTCGAATTCCTCACAGCAATATACTGTAGGGCCTCATAATAAGTGGGCTCTTGTGAGTGTCAAGGCAAGTCGTCAGGCACAATGGAAAACTATAAACCATGTACCAAGGATTCAAGTTGTTTTATTCTTTGGCTTCGAGTGTGCTCGACACTTAGAGGGTCATGTATGAAAATTAACTAAGGAGTGCGATCAATAAAGAAAAGAAAAAGGATGCAACGTATGAAAGTCAGTATCATCTCTGTTACATTTTCAAAAAATATTCTCAGAACTACTGAAGTAAGAAATTGATAATAGGCAAAAGGACCCTACAATTTTTAAAGTGGCAGTGACACTGGATGTATGTGCACCAGACTGAAGACTGGGGGTAAAAAATAAAAATAAAAATAAATAAATTAAAAAATGACATTGAAGACATTTTAATGCCGCAAGAAAAAAAATATTCAAAATGTATTTTCTACAGATAGCCTTGCCTTGCTTTTGCACTCTTAGATCAGCCTACACAAATATTCATACTGTTTTATGGTGGATTTAATATTACAATACAGCAATTAAAGCACATTATTTTGTATGCATATCACTTGGAAATCTCTGACAACATGCCAAATAGCTTTGAGAATTTTACATGGATTCTCCTCAGGCTGCTGTTTTCCTGAACAGACTTAAGGATTATTGACAACACATTTTAAATAATCATGCACATTTCCACTGAAATCTCCTAATATGTATATATTAGCAACATTTGACATAGTCCCGCACCTCGATCAAAATGAACCTGATATGATTGATATAGTAATTCTGAGATTATAGACATACATATGCTGAGCACACTGCAGAGATCATAAAGCACTGGTTTGTCATTGTGGTAGTTCCAGGGTTCTGGTGTATTGAACGTGACTGAAATCTTTATTCATGAGGCTAGTCTCAAACAGCAGGGACAGATAGCGCTAAAGCTCCTCTAGGCCTGGTGTGTCTCAGGAGAGACCCACGACTCTTCTTGCCAACCCCAGCAACAAAATCAAAGATGCATGGCGAGAGAAAGATATGTACCTATTACTGGAATCGCTCATATTCACAATACGGTATATCACTTGCCCTTTTACAGGGGCTGCTTGTACTTGATATGCAGGTTTGCCTTACGTTTGACGCAGAACAAAGCAATGTCTGCGTTTATCATCACTAAGCTGTCACGTCTCCGTGATGGGACTCAAAGCGGCTATTAGCCATGCATTTGAAGGGAGACACAAGTACAAGGAGAGGTAGAAATCAAACATGTGGCTCTAATAGATACATGCCAGCACACACAGGCACAAACACACACCGACAAACATGCACACAGGAGCATACCAGCCTGGACACCCTCTCCTCTCATCCACAGCTGATAGGCAGATGGCGAGAGTCACTCTGAGCCACTGACATGGAGGTGCATATAATTTAAAGCCTTGTTTGCATCTTAAAATACATCAGTACCATATTGACGTACAGTATACATCATGTCAGCGAGGGCCCTCTCGTTTGCAATGGGCCCTGGCTGCTGTTCCATATGCATAGGCAGAGCAGGAGGAGGAAAAAAAAAAGCCATTGCCTCATAAGAAGGTGATACTTCTCCACATAATGAATGTGGCCTCTGCCCAGTCTGAAGGTCAGCCTTCATTTGTGTATAATGGGCAAGAGTCAACTGTTTTCCAAATGAGACGTATGCAGAACAGACTGCCGAGTAAATATTGAAATCACCTCTGAGCTGTTTGTGTGATAAATTCCCCCCACAAATCAGGTGCCGCTCAAAGAAGTGCTGCAGTGGAGCCTTTCTGATGCTCTCTAACTTGTAAGAACAGCACAGTTTATTGCACTGCAGCCCGTCTCTCCTCGCCATTTATTTTTCTTTTGTAGTCTGGACTAAACTGTGAGGATGATAAAACAAAAGAGAAAAAGGAAATTAATCCATGTAGAAGAATGTGATGTGTTTTGATCAAATGTGCAGTGAGTAAATAAAGGCTAAGAAATTGATCGGAGCTATTCTGAACCAGATGGAATGATCACTTTTCCATTTTTCATTTATCATTCCGCTGCTACCTCCACCCTGTCTTTGACTAAGTGACACACTCCATAAATCGAAATCTTTGTTCTGATAATTGTTTCATTTCACCAGATCAATTGTCATATCCACATAACACACACCTCAATACAACGGATGTAATAAGGAAGCCAGGGAGATGCTGGCGCCCAACAACAAGTCTATTAAGCCACTAGAAGTCTAAACGTCAACAAGACCAATCCCACTCAGTGCTAATCTGCATTCATTACTATGCAAACAAAACAATCCAGCCTCATATAGTCTTTGAAAGTCACCTTTAGATTCAGACACTTTTCTCATATAGACGCACGGCCAAGTCCGAATCCTCCTGAGCACAAAACAAACAGCACATCACGGTGGCATGTAGAGAGCCGCACCAGTGAGGGAACAGAAAGGGGAACATTTCAACAAATAGAGAATAGCATGGCACTGTCACATGGGGAGCACAAAACAGCAAATAACAGAGACAAGGTCTGATGGTAGCCCTTGGAGCAGCTGTCATATTAAATAATAATGAAGGATCTATTAATATGCAAAGGAAGCAGCAGCCGACTGGCTTAACGCTGTCATGCCTCTGCATATTGTCAGGATCTTCATCATTAATTAACATGCTAGCTGCCCCATACCTGCGCCAATGTCAGAACATTCTTACAACAAACACCCCAATGCCTGTGCCCTCCGCAACTAACTCGTATAATTAAATTAAAATCAGATTAACTTCACATCAGTACACAAAAGACTGACTTTTACGACTTTCTCTAGCAGTGATTTAAAAAAAAAATAACCGGGGCTTATCTGTTGTGTTTCTGTTCTCTTCTCTGTTAGGGACTACACCACGGGCAACAACGAAAACACACTTTATTTATCAGGCGAACAGGATAAATAGAGAAGAGATACTCCATGTCAATGAGCATGGTCTCCTAATTTTATGCATGGACTGGTGGCGGCACAGCAATGACAAACCGGGGCTGAGAACAACGCAACTCTTAGGTACACTAAACCACTTGAACTGTGCTATCCACATCATGACAAATTTAGTATCAATTACAGAGCGTGCTAACCTCATGACAAGCAGCGGACTGAAAGAGGAGGGGCACAGACACAAAGAACTGACACTAAATTACCTGCTGCATACTGGATCTATTTTAAAGCAGCCTGAAGTGGCGACGGATTAGATGATCCACTCTGCAGTTGAAGATGACATGCTAATTGTACATTGAACGAGTGTAAATATGAAAAAATGTCTCCACTTATAGTACTTGTAAGAGGAACCAGCTCTCTGTGTCACTGGAATCCACACACATACCTGTACAGTAAAGCAAAGCAAAGCCAAGACAGCATTAGAAAATATTGTTTTTATTAGTAAAGTACAGGATGCACCCTGGTAAGATGTAGGTGACATTCATTTCTCTAATGGTAAATGCAGTACTCTTGCGTTATTCAAAAGGTTGAAGCCATATCCAGGACATAAATGAATTATATTGGAGCTGCTGCTTAAGTAGTGGCCAGAGTGTGAGTGGAGGCCCCCTCTCCACTTTAAAGGAGATGTCATCTCAGTGTGGTGTCAGTCCACAGCAAATAATCCGATTTGGGGGCCAATCTGCCTGTAATGCATCAGCACTGGAAAGGCTCCAGTGTAACCCCCCCCTCGGGGGCATAAACGCAAGCATGCACGCATTCAGACACTCACACATAGGCACATGTGCCTTCACACACATATGAGGGTATTTCCTTAAGTGGAAAACTAAGCACATTAAGATGTCCTTTTCTAAATGGAACTGGTGTCAAGGGCAAAGATACATATGTTAACAATGTGTTTCACATCCCCTCTCTGGTCCTGTTGAGTGTGAAGAAGACGTCTTTCCACTGTGTTTAATACAGCCACTGATTTTAATCTGATATGATTGATGAGTGTATGCCTAATGTCCATGTGTAATATCTTGAAAAGTTTGCTGATTGTAGTTGGTACGAAGAAAACACAGCAAATAAACTCCCTAAAACAGTAAGTTAAGTGAAGGATGCTGCATGCCAACAGAGTTGTCAGCTCATGCTGCTCTTTAAGGCTGCGACAGATAATTGAACAACTTTCTGCATCTATCAGGAGGTGAGATTTTTTGCCAGTGTTGACTGATAACTGACTAGGAAGGAAGCTGCAGCCTCATGCATTGCACTTGTTCCTTGTAGGATTTAATTTCCCTCCTGTAAAATGAGGAGAAGGATAGACATGCGACTATGAACAAAACATTTCATGCAGTATTTTGCTCTTCCTCTGCAGCCCAAATTAAACGGTGCAGTGGCTTTTTCGCAGAGTCTCGAAGAAATGGTGAAGCCTTAGGAGAAGCCGTCGGCCCATATTCCATCTGTGTGTGCAGGCGCCAACTCATCTGAAAAATGAACTAATATGACATGACACGATAGTGTAACTATTTAAGACAGTTTCTCAATGTCATTTTTTATCATCAATCAGAACATTTGGACATGACAGGGAGATCAATTAGTCGCCTACTTAGATGCTAACTTATGTGTGGTCAATTATACTTAATTACTAATCTGTCAAAATCTGTAACTTCCTTGACGTTTAATGCTCAATGCTATCATCAAAACAATAAATGGTTTAATTACAACACAGAAACTGGTGTAAAAGTTGTGTCTCGCCACAGTTAGGAAGCTTAAGGCAGTTATGAGACGACCAAAAACCTCAATTACTTTATCTCTGCCCCTTGAATACCCTGACTAAATGTCAAGATCATAGAGTCCCTCTGGGCTTAAGGGGGATGATATCAAAAGGCTTTTCTGTTGCTTTATGTTCCACTAAATAACACGGGTCTTTCTCATCATTGTCCTTCTTCTTGTGTTCACTTCGGCCTTTAAGTTTGCCGTCTATACTACAGCGATAGCCAGTGACCTCACCCTATTCCCAGAGTTCAAAGCAGTAGCCTGTGAGTCTCCATTGTACTGAATCACATGGATGGACCTGTGTTTAATATTGGATTTCAAAGTACTCATAGATGCAGCATTGTTGCCTCTTGGAGAGAAAGCGAGAGAGAGAGTGAGAGAGAAAATGCCTATTCTATTTTTTGCAGCGATGTAATTAAAATGGCGAGATAATTACAAGTCCGTTAAAACTGTTGTGTACCTAAGATCACCGTGGAAAATGCGCTGTTGTTGTTTTATCTCTTTATAAAGTGCTGTAGTTAGTAGTTGGTTAAATACAATATGTACTGTAACACCAAACAGGCATTCAAAGAGCTCCTTTCGACAGTACAATATCATTAAAGACGTATCAAGAAGGAGAGCAAAATATGCAAATCAGAGCACTTACAGCCACCAACATCAAAGCAGGCACAATGAAGCCAGCCACAAATAGAACAAAAGCATTAGTTGCAATAAGACTTGGCCCAGGGGTAAGTTAGGGCACAAATGGTTGTTGTTGATTCTTGTGGCGATAAGCTCGCTTTAGCATCACCACTGCCTATGTACATATACCAGTGGAGTGGATTTAATCGCACTAATTAGAATGCACTCAAGGCAAAATGCAACATCTACTGGAATAATCTGAGAGAAAAGATCTCCACTCCAATTTATTCTCCCCCTCTTGGTTTCCGGGGGTTGAGCAGAGGATCTGTTTTTGGTAAACGAGTGAGCGGCTGGTGTCTGGTGGTTGGGTGCATGTGTCACTTTGGACTGGTTGCCATTTCGAGGACAAGCTGCGGGGAGGCCACTCACAGGGAGGTGTGTGTGTGTGTGTGTGTGTGTGTGTGTGTGTGTGTGTGTGTGTGTGTGTGTGTGTGTGAATATGAGTGTGTGCATGACGGAAAGAGGGGAAAAAAAGGCAGAAGAGACTCAGGATAAGTGAATAAGACCTTTGGTAACAGCGACAGAGCGATACAGGTTTTAAACCAAACCGTACCTGTGGGCGGGATCATGCCGGGGGACATGAGTCCGGGGACCGAGTGGGGCATGATGTGCGGGTTCTCTGACGATGTCACACTCTGGGTTCTCTTCGGAGGCCGGCCGGGTCTGGAGCTGAGAAAACAGGGCAGAGATGCAGAAGGACGCGGGTGAGAAACTAGGAGGAGACTGGCAGGTGGAGGAGGGTGGAGGAGGGGCAGTGTGGGTAGTGGTGGCGGTGGCGGGGGAGTGTTAACACTTGGAGCTCTCCAGAATGCAATTCCATTCCAAAGAGCTAACATGTACTGTAAATAAATTTCTTTTCAAGGACAGTTGCTTTCTGCAGCTCAACATAATAGACTTCCATAACTAATTAGATTACACGGTGAATTCATTTCCTTTATTGAAGATCAACCACTTTTTGATGCATAATTCATAACCCGTACCTCGTTACCTGTTCCTCCGTATTAATATCCCCACACTATTTGAATTGCCTCGTTTGCATATGCTAAAATCCAGTGTGCGGCCCTCGGCCTGGAAATTACATGTTAACTTGTTATAATTATTGCAGTCAGGCCACTATTGATTTATGAGACTTTTAAAAACCAAATATGTGTAGTTCTGGTAATGAATGATATTTTAAGGTTCTTCAGGAAATTAAAAGGCAATGGCTGCCTTAGGAAATGTTCTGCTTGCTTGATTTAATGCGTGCCTTAGCTGGAAGGTGGTGTGACAGAGTGATTCAGACCTGTTGGACGGTTCTGATGGGGGAGTTTTATTACACCAAACGAGGGGCACAGATCCAGCCGTGATAAATGACTGTGCCACCTTACTGTGGAGGAGAAAAGGCCTTCAAAGCAGATACACTCCTGACTTTCCACACATCTTACTCATTCACTTATTAATACAGTTTCGAGTTTCAATCAATACCTACTTTGCTGGCTTATAGTTACAAAGAAAAGCCTACAGGGTGAAGAAAAAACGCAATGAGCATGTAATGGGCCAAGATTCTATAGAGGTATATTCTTTATGAACAAGGAGCTGGATGTCTCAGCTGAAGATGAATTATAGGGACTTGACACAGGTGACATATTGGCTTCATACATTATTTCACATACAATAGTCCATTTCAAGTTTTACGGGATACCAAGTTCTTTTAACAAGAACTGAGTTAAATCCAGCTTTAAAATACCAAAGGGAGCTGTGAGAACCACTTCGTAAACAACAGTAAATTTTACATATTGAATTAAAAAAAACAAATATGTATTTTAATAGTCAATAACTGTGGTCACAAGAAAAAAAAGTTATTGTATTATTTTTTTTGGTCATTTATTAGCTGCAGATAAAGTTGATTATTGCTTAAAAAGTCATAATTTTAATCTCTGTAAATTAAATTTTGACATAAACACTATCTAATGATGCTTTTCTAACAACATTTTAGATTCAATCAGCATAACCAGCTCTTCTGATTTAACAATAAGATCTTATTCTGGACTTTATCAGCCACTACAGTACATGAGGCCATTTATGTTACAGTACATTTCACTACATTTCCCAAAGGCAGTATCTACACAGTGATGCAGTGTTTTAGTTCAGATACCACACAGCCTTAGTAGTTGAATTTATTCAGCCATGTCTTGTGAGGTTTATTTACCTCAGTCCTGCTAATAGAGTGCACTCACTCTATCTGTCTGAATGTGCTGACTCTCTCATATCCCGGCTCTGGAGGTTTTAGGACTAAAAGCAGACCTTCACCCAACTGTGTCCCCTTTGGAGGCGAAATACACGAGTGATAGAAAGAAGTATCAAGAGCGAGAGCGAATGGCAGAAAGTGAGAGGGCAATGAGAGAGGAAAAGAGAGAGAGAGAGAGAGAGGCAGAAAGAGAAATGAGTGCCCGCTCAACCTAGGAACGTCTGGAAACGTAATTCCTATTTCTATAGAAGCACCTCTTTGATCTTATGAGAGGGAGAGATCGCAGACAGTTTTGCTGTCATCACTTTCACTTGTACTCTGGCTGAATTATTTATGAAAGACCTCAATAGAGGGTATGCGATGGGTAAAAGGCTTTTTACTAACAATACTAAAAGCAAAAAGGCCCTCAAATGGACAAAAAAATGTCACATCAACCTTAGATCATGTCAAAGGATGTGAACCCAGGTACAAAGGCCCAGTTAAGTAAAGGTAATGTTTAGATAGGCCGCAGAAGAATCTGTCTGTGTGTTTAAAGGGATAGCATTTCAGCTACTCTCTGCACACAAATAACACTAGCCAGCCATGAAAGCAATACACCAAGTGAAACGGAGCTTTGAACTGAGGAACCTCCGAGCAACAGGAAAGCCTCTCAGAAATGAATGTTACAGTCTCCTTTCCTTATGGCTGAGTAGGTGTCTAAATTAGCAGAAACACTTGTTATAGAGGAGGGGGTGCAGTGACTCTTCTGCTCCTTTATTCAATATTTCTGAAGCCTTCATTTAGTTTGGTATAATATTCCTTAACAATGTGCAATTTAGTGCCTTGAAAAACCACAGCTGAGGCTTACATGCTAACATCCAAACAGGTCTGTGATGGTCAGAGCCATCCAGGCTAATAAGCTGGGTCCAGAGAGGAACTCAACCTGGCCTCAAACAAAAGAGTCAGGCTATTTATCAAGCAGCAGATGCTGATTCCTTAAATAGCCTGGCACAGAAACCACTCCAAACTAGGCCATTATTGCAGAAAAAGATAGCACAACTGGATTTATGATTGGAATTTTGGTACCTTTGGTGCATTACTTACCCGCTGTTGTCTTTTCTCATCTTTGCAGCCTTATTTTTATTTTCTACTTTAAAATGTTCCACAAAACAAAGACCTCTGGCTTTTAAATTGGACTTTTTTTGGACAATATTATTTCAGTACTGGAGGTCAGTCATGAAAGAATTTTATTTCATGCTTTATTTATATTTGCACTAAAGATATTCGGGGCCCTCATATCTCTGGCTTCAATTAAGGAAACAAAATAGGCCCCACCAGCTTTGGGCTGGGGCCACAAATATGTTACACATCTATTCTCTCTTTTTTGTTTTGCTGCCATGGTGAAAGGAAAATAGTGGTGAACTTTCCCTGAACCAGACTTCCTTTAATGGCCCGGCCGTGTGTTGACCCAGCAGAGTCGGCTGGAACCTGATACTATCCAACACACTACGCTGCGCAGGCAATCAGATTACACAGGGCCCAACAATACACTCCACACGAGTCCAATTTCAGCACTACAATGCAATAAAAGCACAATAATTAAATTCACGTTCTCACCCCGTTTACAGGAAGCCAACACGAGGTGATAGGTATAATAAGAGCTATAATATCACAGGAGATATCGGGATGCTTTTTGATCTCGTGGCAAAATTTCTGACATCTCACTATCAGACTCTTTTCTGACGACGGAAGCAGTGACTGAGATCTTATTACCCAGAACGCTGTTAATGCAGTGATTATGATCTGTTATAAATCAATTGAAGCCACAAATGTAATGTTTAGCCCAAGTGAGCACACTCCCTTAGTGGATTTAGTTACACGCGAAAAAAAATCATCTGCTCCTCCCATCTCCAGATATCTTTAGGAATTCAACCTGATTATGTCAATAGTGAGTCTAGTTTACAGAGAAAGAGCATAATATTATTTCCTGGTGGTTATGATTGAGCCATTAACCTTTTATCTCTGTCTTTTGTTTGATGTTTCTAAAAGGTAAGGATGAAGATATTTATTCCATTTCCGCCCAGTCGGCCAAAACAAGCGAGTGAATCATTCGTCTGGGGCTTGAGTAAACAAAAGGCCTCTCCAGGTCTCTGCCAATCAGGCCTTATAAAATATTAACCCAATGTCATTGCCCTTTTAAAATCTCTCACCTAGAATTCCCTAATTGTTCCTTTTCTTTATCTCTCCAGTGCAGAGAGTAAATAAATTAACAAAATAGCTTTTATCGCCCTGAGTAACCTTTTAACTGAAGGATTATCTGGGGTTTATTTTTCATTTCTCTCACAGCGATAGCAGAGCATGCCCCATTGATTGGTTTGCTGGGGTGGTGACCAGCCATGAAAACAAGGTCTTATTGATAAAACAAAGCAGCTCCTTACCTTTTAAGTGCCAGGTCAGGCAGAAATTCACAGGCCTTAGACCATCGGGGGCTTGAATATGCTGAGTTTATAGTTTTTTTTTATTTATTTGGTTCAATCAAACAGTTTAAAAATATGCGCACGACTCCCCCGAGACGCTACCTATGTTTGTTGAAAGACAGGGAATAACATGTCGGTGGTGTATAACTGCCAATTTAAAAACCCCACAGGTAAGATAACAGCATTAGCAGAAAGGAAAAGATGGATCTGTTTAACTTTAATTCTAGAAATTAGTTATTTCAGAAATGAGCTCTGCTATTTGTTTCCTTTGCTTTCAAGAAAATGCTGCCTCGTGGCAATGAAAGAAAAAGACTGACGTGCAAGTATTAAAAATAAACTAGAGTGTGAAAATGAACAAATACTGTTTTCCCACTGTGGATTTGTGATGATAACATATATGTCTAATTAATTATCAGCTGATTAGAATGTGATCTCAGCTCTCTGGCTCCCAACTTAATCAGCTGCCTTAAGATCTGCTATGAAGGATAGAAGAGTAATGTTAGCAAACACAGACGCTCAGATAACATCAGTGTCCGTGCAAACTAAAAGATAAGGAACCAATAACTACTTTATTAATTATCTACACATTCCCAGAGGACTTTAAAAAAACAACTTTTTACTGAGTATTAAAATTATTTCGGTAATTTATCATTTAAGTCACTTTTTGTGCAAAATTTACCAACTCTTTCCAGGACTGGGTGCTTTTTAAAAATATTTGCTATCGTTCAAACTGAATACCTTAAGATTTAAAAAAAATCCTCTTGGGGTTTAGGAACCTTAAAAATAAATAAAATAACAATTTGAATTTTATTCTTGGCATTTTATGAACCAAACAATTAACCAGTTAATAAAGAAAATAACTGTCAGATTGACTGAATATAAAAATAATCACTAGTTGCAGCAATACATGGTCGAGTTCAGAACAATTTCACATAACAAAACCAGTGAAACTGACAGGAATATATGTTGCCTTCAACAAAAAGGAAAAAAAAAGATGATTTATATTTCCTGCTGACCTTGGCAGTCTATTCGCTGTGATGATCATAATCTCAGAGTCACAGTGTGATACATGGGAATGTATTCACTCATCCATCTTTTTCATGCATCCATCTATCCTCACCCTCATCTTGTATCTGTATTTGCATTGAACCTATTCTTGGATTATCTCAATCAGCTTCCCCTTGCACCTGTCAAACACCGCCTCGCACAGGTAGCCACATCGCACTTATCTGATCTAGATAGCCGGATTACAGCGAGTTTGTGAGTGCGAGGAGAGGGGAAAAAAAACACACTTTTATTTATTAGGGTTAGGAACAGCTGCATCCGCCAGCAAACTGTGAACCTTTGTTACGGAACAATATATCACAGATCAAATGGTGTGAAATCAAAGGCGGGAGAGAGTTAGCATCAATCCCACTAAAACCCCCTTTTAAAGTGCTGTCTGTGCTCTGATCCCTGTGTGGACTAATGTGCAGGGTTGAGATCAGTAGTAGTTGGGAGAGTGGGTGCCTTCCTGGTGCCTTTGTCTGGGCTCAGGCCTGATTAGAACCACGCTGGGTCAGACCATCTGATGGTACAGAGGAACTCGGAGCCAGTCACGCTCCTTCCACTGTCCTCAAGCCTGTGTCATGAAACCACAGCCAGCTCTAAGGAGGAACACACTGTTACAGTAGCTACAAAGAGCTTAGCCTTGTAATCACATTCTATTAGAGCCGTTTGAAGCCTCTCAGCTGTGAAATAGAATCTAAAAAAGATCTGAAACATGATAAATTGCTGATTATTCCCATGCATCATTAATGTTAAAAGCTGATTTCATAATTGTATGTCCCATAACTACAGAGTCGAAGATTGTTTAGCATCACATCAACAGACTCTGATAATGAGTAAGCAGACTCCCTACATCATGAGAACTGATGAGGAAAGCCTAATTGGTTGACTTTTCCATGCCTAATGGATGATTCTCTTAATTAAAAAGATACTGTACCAAATGTTAGAAATCAGATAGTGCTTAAAGTAAATGCAGTTAATCAAATGTATGAGAATGAGCAGTTCCAGGAAAGCCTAAATGAGATTGCTAGATATGATTTTGCTCCAATATTTATTAATTGCAAGTGCCTTTGGTTAGCAAAACAGAACAGGTCTTATCTTCAAACTGCGAGGAAATTTCATCTAACCACTCTCACTGATCTCTCTTTTTCATGAACTGCGATGCATATGAAACAAGTCTTCAAAACAAGGCTTTAAAAACTTACCCAGTCAGGGTGCCTTTGAGGATATTTAATTAAAATCTAATCCTGCATTCATTAAGGCTCACATAAATTAAGCTGTCATTCATAAGATTTATGGATTCTCATTTGCATATTGCATACAATTCATCAATTACTCAAGTATGAAAGGAGCGCATTTCCCTTGGAGCTGCCTGCTAGCCTGCCAACATTTGAAATGAGAGAAAGAGCACGACTGTCAGGCATTCACTGCAAACTTTTCCCCACAATGTCTGTGCACTGATTAATCTCATTTTCTAGGCATCCCTTACAAGATTGTACACAGTCCAGCTGCACTTTTCAATTATTTCTCCTGTCCTCTCAACTAACTTTGAAAGCAGGACGGGCCAAATGTGGACTGGGGGCTACTTTAGTCTTTATGTATATAACATGTCTTTTTGCCAGGGTAATCATAAATTAGAGAGAGGGGTTTTAGAGATCCTAATGGAAAGGAAATGTAGTAATTTTATTGCAAATCCCATCAGGCAAATATTCTGCATGCTATAATAGCATATTTCCTGTCACATTTAGAGAGGAATACATCCAGCAGGCATTCTGACAGAGGGAGAAAGCAGCAGAAAAAGATGGAGGGGGAGGGCCATGGATGAGAGAGAGAGTGGCAGAGAGAAAACAAAAGAGAGCGGGAGAATCTTAGTGCTAAACACATAAAAACTCCCTTTTTGGACATGAGGCTATGGGAAACACAGTATGGAGTAAGTGCTTAAACCAAGCGGAGCGTGAACGCATCTAAGATAAAAGGTCAGGCAAAAACAAACAGACCACTCGCGAGGACGAATGGAATTAATTGACTCATTAATATGCATGGATAATAAAGCTCAAAATCCTAAAACAAAAATCATTGTCAACCATTCCCTTTTAATGGCTCTTATTTTCAGCTTGAGAAGAGCTAGTCTACAGGGTGTATCAATCTTAGGAGGGGTGGAGTTCCTCCACCAAACAGGCTTGGGGTAACCTCGGTGTTGTATGCTCATGTCCTCCCCAGCAGACAAAGGCAGAGTTGTTCTGGTGGAGGGATTAATTGAGAATTAATCCCAGTTTCTGGCAGTGGAACAGACCGGCAGTTAGAAGTGAAAGTCATCCTGAAGGGTAGTTAATTGGTTCCCCATAGCAAAAGCTTTGGAGAACAGAAATCAAGCTGCATTTTCATTAATCCTCCCCATTGTTTTGTGAAATTGTTGTGGAGAGTGACTTCAGATAGAGTCAATAGTTAAGGCTTTTAATTTGCTTTTAATTCTGCCAGTGGGGTGACAATTAACAAACCCCAAAGAACAATAGCTGTGAAAATTATGCGTTTGATTGACTCTAAATGACTCTGAAATCAAAAACCGATAAGCAATTAATATACTGTACTCTACAAATGGTAAGTACCTCCAACATGCTTGGTGCGCTCCATCTCACTCTGTCTCTCCCTTCATATGAATATATATATTTATATATCACTCTCTCACTACTAAAGCTTTCGAACTTTGGGAATAGCACCAGCAGATTGTCGGATGTGATTAATTTCAGGTCTAAATGGACACAACAGACAGAAAGGGTGATGTAATCATAACATGAGGAGACACAGTGACTAACAGCAGAGATGGAGGAGGAAGAGAGTGCAGAGAGAAAAAAATAGAGAGCGAGAGAGAGCAAGAAAAAAGCAAAACAGACAGCAACAGCTCACAAACACACTCCGAGTTCAAGCTAAACAGGAAGACCGTGGTGATTAGCATTAATTGCACTGAGGATTGGAATCCTGTGTGAAACATTAAACAAAAATTATCTACTGTTTATTCGTTTTTTTCCCTGATTTTCTTTTTTTTCAATAATTAATGAAAAGTAAATACTTGGAGGAGTCCAAAAATGATCTAGGGAGGAAAAGAAATGTTTACATAATCAGGAAAAATGTTCCTGTCCTCTTTTGCTTCTCCCTCTCTCTCGGTCTCTGTATACATGGAAAGGTTAGGGGCTCGGGCCTGTTTCTCGCTGTTTCTCACCGTTTCCCCCATCAGAATTAACAGTGTCTGTTCCCCCGAGTGTCGACTGCTGTGAGAGTGTTTGCATATTTAGATACAAGCGGCCCTGTTTATGCAGCCCCACTCTCGGCTGCTCAAGTTCACTCCAACGCAAGCCCTGATCAATTTGGCCAGCTGTGCTTTAAATGCTGTTTACAACAATAACATCGCGGCTAACAGAGCAGAGCACACACACTCAGACTTCCCAGAGAGAGACCGAGAAAGAGAGAGAAACAACTTCAGAGGGAGCCCCCAGCCTCGCAACATTCCCAGACGAGCATTTGTACTGAGTTAAAGACGAATCAAAGCCCGACTCCTCTGCGAGACACGGAAGAATTGGATTCCGTCTGTGTACATCTCTGTGATCCTTCCGGAAGAATCTCTAACTGCGAGCAAAGAGAGCAAATAACAAGAACTCAAACTAGAGTCCCACACTGGAGCGGGCCAAACTGGAGGTGGCATGTTCCATTTGCAGGCTTTATTCCTGATGAGTGATTGGCATCGAGTGCAAAATAAAACGTCAGGCTCGCTAAAATCCCCGCGCACATGACAATTGGTTTCGACAAGCTGCCGCGCATTTCAACAAATAACTCTGTTTGGGCGAGATGCTACATTCCCTGAGACTCGAGATTTCTCTTAAAAGCTAAAACTCAATTTAAGCCTGGCAGGAGAGCAAATAGGCCTACTCAGCAGATAGCAGTGAGGCTGCTGGTGTGCTCTCACTTGATGATATAATTCTTAATGTACAGCTTGACTAGACATAAATCTTACCCAAGCATCACCTCACCTGAATTCTTTTCTCTCTTTCTTTCTCTCTCTCTCACATGATGAATTGTTTGCTACATCTTGGAGACTAAAACCCTTCAACCTCTTCAAACCCGGGTTTCTAATAACGCGTAGGTGCTGGGGAGAGGTGACAGCATGATGAATATCACAACAGACAGCTCCAATATGGGACAATTTTACCAGATCGATATCTCACTGCAATATCAGAGAAAAGGAGCTGATATTAGTCTACACAGTGTATTACAGATGGGGTACATTTCTTCTCTCTGCACTCCCAGTGAACCTAGGCTATATTTCATCCATGTCGGCAATGGTTTACACACTCACAAACGCTCTGGAAACTAATCATAGCATGGTAGCCACGCCAGATGCATCTGCTTAAAATTATCCATATGTGTGACGCGCCCATAAGCCCTTGTTCAACACGGCGATGGACTTGCAAATAAACTGTGAATCACATTAGAGGATGTTACAGACCATTATTTCTAGTGAGAACAAATGTTTTGTCACATTCTAATAGAGAGATCACAGGCATCATGTGGGAGATGCGGCTTTTAGAGGGAAGCTGAGGCAAAAAGGGTTTCTCACATTCGAAAAAAGACATGAGAGGCACATAATCAGGCTACAAACGGTAAAAGTTTCTTTGACTAAAAGGCAGCAGATGTCACCAACTATTCTTTACGCCAGGGATAATTTTAAAGCAGGTACAAAATCACAGTGAGGGAAAATTTTCATACAAATTTTGCTTGACTAAAACTGCGAGACTAATTAGATTTACAATCACAAAAGCATGGCCAAAACCAAAAAAAAAAAAAAAAAAAAAAAAAAAGGGAGTGGGGTAAGAATTAAAAATGTGTCACTGTCTCGCAACTAATTTTAAAATACTTGCAGGGTGTTGTGCCTGTTCAATCTTTCTGAAGTGTTCAAATGAATCAAATGAGCTCAAATAAACACAGTTTTTCAAATCAAATGGTACTTTGCGTGCATGTGTGTGATTAGATGTCTGAATTTAATTTGCTCTAAGAGTAAATTACGGTTCAGGGGATTCATCACAGTACAAACATTTGTTGAGCTCTAGATGAATAAGTCAATCACAAATGCTCTCTGACAAATTAACTGACACTATTCTCTCTGTCAGGCTCCGTGCTAAACACCGTGGTCAAGTAACGTGTGCCTGAAGAAATAGAATGAGACACCTTTTACTTCCAAGGGAAACGGATGCATATAGGGAGAGAGACAGAGAGAGAGAGACGGATTGAAAGAGAGACTGAAGGAGGGAGTGCAGACATTGCTAACGCTTAATATCTTCTCTCTCCAGGGGGCCGGGGCTGAGGGCCCCACTGCTGTCAGCTGCAATAGGACCAGTCTTTTTGTGAGTGCCCAAGGTTCGTTAAGGGCTATTAATGGAACACAGTATCCCTTGTGCAGAGAACTTGTCAGTGTTTCATTAGAGTCTGATAAACATATAATGCATAAGTGTCAAACACAGTGTGTGTGCAGTGTGACGTGGTGGCAGGAGGGGAAAGGGATTTTGGGATTGCAGTGCAACAGTCATTCCCATGCTCTGCACTGACAACATTTAAGATCTCATAAAGAGGGAGGAGCACAGTGCACACATCAGGACCTGTTGAGCACACTGCTGGCTTTACAAAAAAGGAAGTCTAGAACTGGGGTGTAGCTTGGCAAACACTGAAATGCATTACAGTCTTCACTGGTGATCTGAGTAAAGAAAAGCATTTTTCAGTCGATTTCTAGCCAAGATAAGACAAGCTGGCATATCTGTGTTGTTCTCCTCTAGCAGCTTAGCCCCAAAAGTACAAGAAAAAGAAATACATCATATTCAATTAAAGTTCTTTTTTCACCGCTACTGAACAAATCAGCCCACAGCTGGGACTCTGAGTCTAGTTCGCAAAGTCCTTTTGATCATTTTGTGGCAGTAAGAGAGTTTGGAGTCCCATGGAGTATGGGACCAAGCTGATCTTATTATGATAATTGGGGTACATCAACTTCAGATAGCACTAATGGAGTGAGATTTCAGTGATCAAGAGCGCATATTCAACTGTAGAAGCAAGTTCACTTTTTTTAGAAGGAGGCATTATGCAATGCTCTGGTTGTGTTCCCAGTAGGCAGCTAGTGAGACTGCCAGCACAACCAGGAGTGTGCTTTTAGCTTTGGTGTTGGAGGCGATGTGACGTTTAGCACTGAGGAGAAGTGTTACTCTGGTGAAGTTAAATCTATTTCCCCATGAGTGAGTAATTGGTTACCATGACCATTAATCAGTTAATCTTCTCTTTTTACCCCCTCTCTTCAACAGAGAAATATCAGAGGTTCAATAATTAAAAACGTGTCAGGTGAAAGTCCAACGCGCTTCCTCACACTGTATGTTCTCACATTCCCTGCTTTGTTCATCTTATTAACCTCCTCTACGCTCGCCGCGCCTTTAAATGAAATCTTTAGCCCCTTACATGTGAAATTAAAACTGCCCTCCCTTGAGCGCTTTTAATTATTCTTCTTCAGGAGAAACTTCCACTTCCACTTTTGTCAAGGCGGCCTTCTTTCTTCCCAGTCGCCCTTTTCCTCACTCCCACTCACTGCCCAGGTCTGTCATGCTTCACTCCTCCCTCCAGCCCGTTGTTCCCTTTTTTTTTTCCCTTTTTTCTTTTCCACTTCTTCTGCGGGTCTGTTTAATTCTCACCTTGCTCTGCCCTTGTCATCAAGCCGTTGAAGCACAAAGCCAGGAGCAAGGGAGTGTTTACTCATTTCCCCACTACATTACCTCTCCTATTAATCACTGCATGGAAACTTCTGGACACTGAAGCATCTCTACAGTCGCTGCCCCAGCTGCCCCTATGCTAACAGGGCGAACTTTACATAAATGGCATTCTGGAAATGATGTCGTATTGTTTAAAAGTATACCAACACGGAGTATACTATGAAGTCAGAGAGAAGTTATTTCTTTAAGAAAAGTCCCTCAAGCCAAGCCTGTCATTATTTCTGAAGGGTTCAATATGTCAAATATGGGAAAATCTAATTTTTTTAACTGCCTCAAATTATGCCTTTGTGGATACTAAACATAATGATGGCTCTTGAAAAACACAAGTTGAAGTAAACATTAGTTGGCTGACATTGAAATGCAAGATACATTATGTGCACACAGGACGGGCAGAGGTTAGTGTCTCTAATTAATCAAATTTAATTGCATGTAAATTGTATTTTAAATGCAGATGAGGATAAAAACAAAAAGCTGTTTTTTTTGAGGAGGAGAACACACCCTCTTGTTACTCTTCACTTATTCAATTTGTGAGACCGGAGAGATGAAAAATTAACAGGTTGTCCAAGTAAGTTGTGTCTAATTTCAAGGTTTGTATAGATAAATATTTTATGTTTTTCTCGGAAGGCTTTGAAAGACAAGAGATGACAATTTAATAAAAATAATGAGGGAGACAGTTTGAGTCCTACATGTCCACGCTGTTCTGTGAACAAGGCAGAGCTGCTGCAAAGGATTCTTATGAAATTCAATTAACACACCAACAGATTTCCTTTTCTCTCCTGCCCTAATTCCCACATTCCCGCTGAAATGACTGCATTCCCGGCGATTACGCTAACCGCTCGGAGTGCACCATAAATTCACAGGTCTGGGAAAGGCTGTAACAAGAGCTCCTTAAATATGGGAAGGAGACGTTTGAGAAGATGGATCGCCGTGGGCTAGCGGTCGACCGGCAGTGGGCAGGGGGAACTTGTTTGCGAAACACATGCTACTAGCTGCTATACTGCTTCTAATGAGGCTATGGACATAAGCAACATTATCATTAATGATTGAACCCCTCCTTTTCCGGCCTTTTCTCCATGTGTTGTGTTTTTTCCCCCCCTTTTGCTGCCACAGCCCCCTGTCCTTTTGCAATTACTGTTTTACTGGATGGCCCTAGGCGGCAGGCAGCATGTGTGTCTGCAATATATGGGAAAGAGAAAGAACCCAAAATATTTGAAATGCAAATAAATGAGTAATGTAAATAGTTTTGAGAGAGTTTACCCAGTGAACAATGGCCCCTTATGAGACACAAGCGCGACAGAGGGAGAGAGAACAGGACTGCTGGTGTGGGGATGGGAGCGGTGGGGGTTGGAGGGATGATCCAACACAATGTGGCCCTTCTCCTAAAGCAACTTGTTATCAGGCGCTACGCAGAGCCCCCCATTCAATCTGCATTTAAATACATTTCAGTCCACTCACTCATTTGCATTCATTTCTCCCATTATATTTGAAAATGGCCAAATGTCTAGCCAGCACAATGTGGGAGCCTATCACCGGCCAGGGGAAGCCCACACCTGATGCCAATTTAGCCTGCTTGGCTCTATTCATTGCCATGGCCTGATCTGACAACTCAAGCTCTTCCCCTTCCAGGAGACTTTTCAATTGGATCTGCTTTTGGTGACAAAATTGTTTTGCTCATTGAGTTTTTTTTCTTTCTGTGTTTCACCCCCCTTTTCCATCTTGCTCTGCCTCTCTCATCGTCACTCCCTCAGTCTGTGCGTCTGGGTGTCTGTTTGGGAGCCATGGGAAAAGGAGAGGCAAATGATTCTCAGTGGCTTCTGATTTCCACTATTTGTTCAGCATTAGGCCCACTTATCTCTGAAAGAAAAAGCAACATGTGGAGAGAAAGTGACAGGCAGAAATTCAGCCTCACTAACAGGCCTATTGTGTGCTGAAGATCTGCATTCAAACATGAGGGGCCCTCTAACTCTTTCTCTCTCTCGCTGCCTCCCTCACTCGCTATAAAATGTGCACATACTTGTGCATAGACCTCTGTCACAGTCAATTACTGCTGCTAATCTGTACTGCAATGGAGAGTAAATATTTCATTACTTTTTCAAATAAACAGTTGGTCTGAGCCCATGAAGTGTCATCTATCCTGTGAAAGGAGCTGTGACGTTCACATTCAATTACACCATAAAACCGCCAAGCTTCTGAAGTAGAGTTTTTGTGCTGAGAGCACACTACTAAAATCATTAGACTTGGTAGCAACATCTTGAGATGAAAAGCTGAGTTGAGAGCCCACCATTTACACTACCGCACCTTTTCTTTGGCCCAAAAACATTCTGTAAGCGCTGCCCCCTGCCTCCCCTTCCCCTGTTCTCCAGAATGCCCTCTCTCTTTTACCCCTCGCCTTACAGAAAAGTTAATCAGAGTTGGTGTCTCCACAGCTCGGCAGACACACAGCGCTGTTTTCCCTGCAACATACTAACTAAGTAGTGTTGTGTGAGATTAGCAGATGAAATAATGCAAGGAGCGGGGAGGGCAGGGCGGGGAGGGGGACTGGCGGGGGGTTGACAGAGAGATCCCAGAGTCTACTGCTCATTAATCACTGCAGCGTCTTTGACCTTTCATTTGCCAAGGGCGCAAAGAGAGGAGGAGGAGGGTGGCCGCCGCTGCTAACGCTGCCCAGGAAAGAGGGAGAAAAATGGCTGGAGAAGAGGCACAAAAAATGTGACCGAGGGACAGAGATATGTTCAAGTCCGGAGAAGACGCCACAACACATTCTTAATGAAGAGTGAAATTAATCAGCTTCACGGACTGTTAGATGAATCGGGCATTTCCCAGCCCCTAGGTGGTATCAGCTGCTCTGCTCTGCTCGCCAGGCCTGATAAAGACCGATAGGCCCCTTTCCCATTTACACATGTTATTAAAAGAATTACAAAGATGTCTGCTCGCCTCCCTCCCTTCACACCAGTCTGGGCTTTGGGAACCGGGTGCTGGAAGTGGCAGGGGGGTGTGACACTGAGCGTCAGGCATATTTTTAGTGTCTGGATGCTCAGCTCTTAGTTACCAGGTGGGGTGGCATAACTGAAGGCAGCCATGCAGCGGTGGTAGTTGGTGGTGAGAAAAGCTTGACACACCACAGCTACTGGAGAGAAGTGAGTGTGTGTGAAAAGAGAGCGCAAAGAGAGGGAAGTTGTACAGCTGTAAAAGCAGGATTGTGACCCTGCTGTAGAGTCTTGTGCTGAATTATAAGTAGAGTGAAGCCTGCTGTACATTGTCACATCTCTATTGTCTATTGTAACTTGGAAACTCACTCCTGTAATTAGATAATGAAGTCTCGATGTTGCACAACCAGAGCGCTATCTGGTCAAAATAATTAAGCTGCAAATACGCACGAGAGAAAATAAAGGATAATGCAGGCTAATCAACTGAAAATAATGCCACTTACGGAATCAATACAGGGGAAATGAGTGATACAAGTGTAGTATAGTTTAACATCAAATACGGTGGGCAGTTATTAATATACATTTAAGCTTATTTTTAACCCTAATTGATGTTCAAGGTTAATCTAATCAGACCAATTGTACCTCTGAAGAGCCTGCTCCAATTTAATTGGCTATTTTTATTGCCTCAGCGAGATTTTAATTGAAACCAAAGGGGATCTAACAACAACTGTGACATGTTGATGTCTGGGGGATAGTTATAAATATGTGACAAAATATGTGCATTATTAATGTGATTTCTTAATGCATTATTGTAATGTGTCCCCAGAAACACAGATATTACTTTACGCAACAAGGGGTGAGAGGGGGTGGTGGGGAACTCAATTCATCCCGAATATGTCAACAAAATACTAACAGAGACATTTTCCTGTGACTCCGGGCAAATCTAGAGATTTAAATCACTAACATTCCAAAGAAAAATTTGAATTTGTCAGAAAAAAAAGGTAGTGATTATGCACACTGACCACTGTGGAGGCACAAATCTACTTTATAATGTACATCTTAAAGACCGCGGAGAAAACTGGCTTTCATTGAATTTATCCGGTTGAAATGGTGACTAAGTCAGCAAATTTAGAGATTTTCCGTGTGCAACAGATTATGCGATTCAAGAATAGTGTTACTTCCTACACTGGAAAAGCGATGAGACCATAAAAAGTGTCATTGATCCAAAAGAAGAGATTACTTTGTGTCTGACACAGGCGTGAACATTAGCATGAGACTCCTGGATCAAATTCTGCACGGCAGCAGTAGCCATTGATGATATCGATCAGAATCATGGCTACTACCATTATACATGAGCCATCAGTTGGCACTTTAAAAAATGTGCTTCCTCTCTTCATAGACATCTGTAGAAATTTTCTCTACATCTGTAAGAATGGCTCTTCATTTTTTTCCCCCACTTGGCAGAACTGTGAATATAGAGGTAAAAGGCTTATTAATTGCATGCCTGCTTCCTGCTGACAGATCCAGTGAGAATACAGAAGCACACAGGATTCAGTGCCGTTGGAGTGTTATTTGTCCTCTAAGGGATGACAGTTACTCTTTACCAGTGCTTTAAATATCAGACCTATTTCCAGACCTGAAATGACAGAGGTTAAGATAAGGAAAGATACAAGGGGAGGGAAACAGACAGGCTAAGGCTGCAAGTGAGAACAGAAAAGAAAAACTTAGCATTGCTCTGTCATCTGCGAATAAAAGAGAGTCTAAGGGGGCCCGTAGTCCCACAGAAAGAGTGGAAAACACCACCTACTCAAGCCTGACATCTGTATAAAAACAAAAATAATCTGCTGTCAGCAGAATGTTCAATGACTCCTATCACCCGGGCCCTGATAAAGACTCTGGCTGCTGTAAGGATTGGGCTGTTATGCGAGGGGCTCAGTGGATCGGAATGCATGCTAATTGCCATCAGAAATATGTGGTGAGCCTTACAATTTCTGGCATTGCTCCGCACCTTGGCGAAGGATACGCCAGAAGGGCTCTAGCAAAACAAAGATTAATGAACAGTGTTGAATCGCTGTAATGCCATGTCAACAGTACCATACATTTCATTACAGAGGTCACCGGTGCCTCTGTGCTAATGCCATGCGAAAAATTTACACAGCACAAGTCCTGGTCGTTCCAGCAAGCTGAAAACACCAGATAAATATTTTACTTGTTGGATTTTATTATTCCATTGATGTTATTACAAAGAGTCTGTTAGAGTGGCCAAATGCACTTTTACTGAGCCAAAGGTATTAAAAAAAAAAAAAAAAGGTGGCATTGAAAATGGAAAAGTTCACAGCACCATCACAGTGACAGCAGAAAAATATATTCAACATGTCAGTATAATTCAGGGTGTCAGTAAAACCTGATGCTCTAAACAGGAGCAAACCTCCCCTTTTAAATAATTGATATTTTCTGATTAAATGTGGCAGTTTGGAGATAATGAATTCTTTATAGTGTGCCTTGAGCAACTCAACAGCTTTGCCCTGCACGACAGCTTTATGGGGCGTCTTTTTGCCCAAATTTTGAAAGTTTAACCTATGTAGATCAATGTGCTTCCTTAAAAGAGTTTAATAAATTAAAGTGCAGAGGGCTTTTTTTCCTCAGCGAGCAGAAAAAGCTGATGAGACAGGTTTAGTTTAATCTCAGGCAATAGAAGTCATTAACCATTCTCCCAGGAATTAAAATATAGCTTGCCCTTTTCTTCTCTCACTTATCATTAGCATCACTTTAATCTCCCCGCGTTTCACACTGCTATTTTAATCATTACTTACTGCCTTTTGACAACTGAAGAACATGGCTTCTCCCCGCTCAGGCAATATCCTGATTTTAGCTGACAAAATGTAGGACATCATTTAAAAATATCTAAATTTCCTCTTCCTTTTTTATTCTTCTAACTTCCACTCTTTAGACCCCTGAATGTCTGTCTATTTATATCAAAGAAAGCACAAAAGACGAGAGGAGATTGAGTGGACGACATTCAAAATGTAATTTGAGTTGGCTGCAAGGGTAACAAAATGTGTAATACGGTTTATTTGTGCCTGTCCTGTTATTCTAATAGATGGTGAACTTCACATCTCGCTCTATGTGGGTCATCGCAGGGTGTTGGGGGTATATTTGTCTGCCCTTGAATCAATGAACATTTACAACCGAAACCACATATCTCCAGAACAGAATATAAATAAAGTATTATGGCCAGTCTCTCAATGACAATGACAGATGTAGGGCAAGCAATTTCTCCAACTTTTGTTTCTTTATTGTTACTGGTAACAGTAAAATTGAACAATAGGAGTGGATTTGGAGCATGATTAATTTGGAAATGATGAAAAAAAGGATACAATGGCCTATAGCTGATCGTGTATTATATTTCTAAATTTGGTATTGTCTGCAATTTGCACTTTGGGGATTTCAGGATTCAGAATCGGAACACTTGGCTTCTTTTTTGTTTTTTAAACAGCATAATAGACCGCTGTGGCTACCATTTTTAAAAGCACAACTTGTGACACATTACAGACATCCCACATAATTCCTGTGATTCAGTTTTTGCAGCTAATTTCCATTGAGGAAGCACAAAGCTTGGTGTTTATGCAAACAGACACATTTTTGCGTCATTACATTTCATTTCACTGATTTAACAGTAATCCATCTAAAGCTAGTGTAGTTCTCCCCTAAAATACATGAAATTGAACTAATCTGCTTTTCCCTCAGTGACTCACTACTTCACTGCCTTTTCTAAAACTGTGCCAAGATTAAAGGCATTACCAAAGAACAGAAACCTCAAGTCCTTTAGATTAGTGTTCAATTACTTAATCCTTTAATAGAATTTGAGTTTTGTCCAAAACAACAAAGTACCTCAAATGCACGTTATTATTGCTGTCAAAAAGCAGCAAGCAGCTTAAGTATAATGGTTACAGGAAGGTGGAAGTCTTGAGATTCGGCACACATGCAAGTCTTTTTACAAGAGGGAAAACTGATATAATGATCATTTAGTGAAACATATGGATGGCATATTGTCCTAATGAGCCACACAAGCAAATGTGGGGCTCGAGACTTTGGAGTAACTTGAGGACCGTATCTAAAAAGTCCATTCTAAGGGAATAAAAGCTGCTGTTTTGCTATCTTTGTCATTGGGTGCACGTGAACATGAAACCAGCACCCTCCCTCCTGTCCTCTCTTCAAACCCCTACGCCTCCCCCTTCTTTCTCCTGCCACAATTTAAAAATCAACACTGAACTTGTTCGCTAAACGGTTGGAAGCAGTTTATGAACATTTCAACAATAAAATCCCCTCCTCTCACATCAAAAAGAAGCTCGATTCATTTCTGATCTCTATCCAAGTTCAAAGGCTACGTTAAAGTGATACTTCAAAGAAGCGTGTAATCAAAGACATGCAGCTGTTAAAACAATCTTTTGTTAGTTCA
The DNA here is from genome assembly GCF_022539595.1 of Amphiprion ocellaris. Taxonomy (NCBI): domain Eukaryota; kingdom Metazoa; phylum Chordata; class Actinopteri; family Pomacentridae; genus Amphiprion; species Amphiprion ocellaris. The sequence goes on along the minus strand of NC_072776.1, from coordinate 2,966,327 downwards.
TTGTCTTCAAACCAGACTCTTCACAAAATCCCCAAATGAAGGGAAGCAGAATCAAATAAGTTACATTCAATCATTTTGAGTGGGGAGGCTTTGGTGTCATGCTAGAATAAATGCAACGCTAAAGATTTACTACTATTTACAGCAGCTGAAGCAGTACAATAAGGCTGGTATCCTGCCGCAGGAAAAACTACCAGGGTCCTCTTAAATATGCCAAGGGCTCGAGGCACAGTAAAATATGCCCTAGACAAAAGTGAGGCATTTTGACAAATTAAGCACCTAGTTATGAAGGCTACATTGTTATATTTGATGTTGTATCCTTGCCTCTGTGCTGCAAGGCTCCGTGGCGGTGTGTAAGCAGTATAATGTCCTCTCAGTCTTTCCTCCCTGGCCTGCTGCACTGTCATTTGATTTCCTCCACAAGGGCAAGTTGCAGCTGTATTAACAAGTCCCTATCACTACTTGACGCCATTGAATTTTAATGCTAGACCATCCAAAAGGAGGTACAATGGAAAGAGGAAGGGGAGAAAAAAGAGGTATAAAAAAAAGGGAGCTTTGCCAGTCCACTGGCTTGGCTTAATTTTTTAATATGCGTTAGCACCTTGCTTTAATCCGACTCTAATGTACATCGTCAGGGGTTACTGTTGAGATAGAGAAAGGGGCTGTCAATCAAGGCTTGGTCAAATTATACCCAGACTCCATTAGGTTTAAAATAGAGCGATGAGGTCTAGCGTGAGTCAATCAAATCATTTAAGGATGGCTGTTATGGTTATTACGTTCTACTTGTTATGGAACCTGCTCTTACCTTTATTACCATCGCTGGCAAGTGAAAGTGAACGATCACCGAAATGCACCTGTTGTTTTCACATTGTAAATTTCCCTGGAACTTGGCTTTATAGTGACTATCATAAAAAATAAAACTGAAACTTGCAAATCATGTCTCATGCAAATATTCAGAGAATGCAAGTATCAAATTACAAAGTGAGAGTTTGTTTCATTTGGATCCGAGTTAAAGGAGTAGCTTATGAAAAGTAGAAAGCATGGGAAAAAAATTAAATAGCAATAACTTATTAGAGGATTAAGTGTAGTCTTAGGTGTATTTTTTCGTATTTTGGTAATACAAAGATTACTAACCTGTACAAGAGAAGATCCAAACAGGAAGCAAGCAGGACGCCACATGTAAAGACAGAGAGAAAGGAAAACAAACAAGAGCCAAAGTCAGATAGATGATACAAGAAAATACATTTCAAAGAGGATAACTTTACTGAAACTATTTACACAGTCAATAAAAGGAACCATAATGCGTTTTATTTCCAGAATAAAGAATTTCCCATCCCCATTGCTTTGCTTTTTGGGCAGAACTTAACAGCAAAATAAGACAAGTCAGCTGCATCTGTTGTGCGAGTCCACAAATTTTTGACAATATGCCTGACAATATGCATAAAATGAGAATACTGCTGCGAAACATTTTCATTTGGACTGTTTGCAAACAGGGCGTGAGCTGTTGCAACTGCCAGGCAGCTCTTAACCACATTTTCCAGACTAAAAGAAAAGTAGGGGGAAGACAAATGGCCAAAAATGACATTATCACCTCCGTATATGTCACAAGGCAAGTAGATCTATGTCAAAGCACTGAAAAAGAAAGTGTGTGAACCTGCCTGTGAGTGTGTGTGTGTGTGTGTGTGTGTGTGTCTCCTTGTGTATGTGAGTCTGTGTGTGTCTGACCTGCTCCATCTGGAGGATTCGAGCACTCAGGGGCTGTCACACAATAGGGAGACGAAAGCCCGCTGAAGGATAACAAATGACTTCATGGCAAAACAGCCATTGAAATTCTTTCAGTATGTGGCATTAAAAACAACTGAACAAATAGAGATAAGAAGGTGGGTAGGATTTGAAATGAGATTTTTCTTTTTTTTGCTCTCCCCTCTCCCTTCCTCTCTCCCTCAGCTTAAAAGCTAAACAAAACAAATGGAGCTTATTACTGCAGATTACCTTACACTGGACAGATTCACCGCATGAGGCCCAGTGTAAACAATGTCTTTCTCTCCGTGTACTAACTATGTGCCATTTATAACAGTGAGCAATCATATCCACAGTACCCATAGATAAAGCAAAATATATCCTGGCCAGCGGTTTAAAAATATAATTGTTTAAGGGGCTGTTTCCATGTGGGTTACCATAGCAAACACTGATAAACCAATTAGGGCTCTGTTATATTACTGCTTATTTTACCTCTGCATAAACAGCGGCTGCCACTGGAGACTGACTGGTCATCTGTGAGTCAAAGGGAAAAGCTGAGCCTTCCATCCCTCTAACGGTGTCACTCACAAGGTGTCGGGACGTGTTGTTAATGCCGCCAAGAACCCAACAATATTTTCTTTTTCCATTTGCTAAATCGTTTCATTAAATTCACATTAGGCGTGCTGCATTGTCCGTTTTAATCAGAACTTTTCTGGTGACTGCAGCCAAGTTTCCGAGCCAAATCTGGCACTCGAATATTCCAGACAATTGTTAAGAGAAAATCAAAACGAATGCATGTTTTCTATCCAGATCTGTTGGTGCATCAAACAAACTGCTGTTGGCGCTAAATGTACAGTCGAATGGATATAAAACTTTTGATGACGTAATTGGGAGCTGTGACGGAAACACATGATGGAATAAGCTTTTTTTTTTTGTTTTATTCACGTATTAATTTGAGAATGATTTTTGTGCAACTTGCCTGACGTACAACACTGTCATCTTTTCTAGCAGTGGACAGAGCATCCGTATTGATATATAAAATGGATTTTGTGGGATAATTTCCTTCACATCTTTTCAATAAAATAGCTGTTATCTCCACCGGGGTGGGTGAACGGTCAAAGGAGTGGAGTTTAAAGGCGGTGTGATTCACATTAGGTACAGGGGGCAGCAGGCACACAGCGACTGCACAGAAACAACCTGCTCAAAATTTATCATGCGACCTAGTCGGCCTAACAATCAGGCGTTAAAGAGAACAAAAGCCCATTCCAAATAAATTCCCACTGTATTTGTGCTGGGATTTGATTTACTGGCCTGTGGGGAGGCACCATTTGGTAGCACAAGAAGAGGCGGGGAGAGGTAGGTGGTGTCTGAGTGGAGAGTGTGTGTGTGTTGTGTTGAGTGTGTGTTGTGTTGTGTGTGTGTGTGTGCGTGTGAGGGGGCTGGGCACCAGGGGATGGTGGGTAGGGGGGTGCTCATGTGCCAGAAGTGTTTATTGTGTCATGGTGATTTATTGAGTGAGCTTCATTTCACTGAATGTTCTCAGATATTTATTTCCCTAAAGGCCCCACAAAGATATGAACAGGCCTGCATCCACATATGTCATCATTGCCCATTTTACAGCGTCAGGAGATTTCTCTCAAACTAAGAGGGGGAAGAAAAAGAGAGAGGTAGAGAAACAGCTAGTGGCGATCAGGGCACCTCTCCATCAAAGCCCTGTAAACAATGGTACCTCAGCAACACGGAAATGGCATTTTGGAATATGGCTGACGACTTTTCAGCATTCATCCCTCCTCCTCTCACCACTCTTTCCTGCCAAATACATACTTACAGAGCATACATAATTTAAATCAAGACTTCCAAGGCCCACTCAGCAAGACGGCTCAATGTTAAAGAACTCCTTTAAGCTTTATCCTTTGAGCTTTAACTTCTTGTTTGTGTGTTGCAGTTTCGTGCTTTTTGCACAACTTTGAGCAAAAGTTAGACTTGAAAAACTTTAATATCTGTAAAGAATCAAGGACAAAACCTCACTCACAGTGCCAAAAAAGTAAAGGTTCTAATGAAAGTGAAAAGCGACAGACAGAAATCTCATCATTTCAGCACAAGTGACGAGGATTAATTACTAGTTAAAGCGCATTTTGGATTACACTTCAAAACTGAAATGTGATTATAAAAATTGTATTGTTTTTTATAAAGCACAGTGATGATTTTGAACACTGTTATTCCAAAACTTTTCTATGCATTATGCAAATACGCACTGCAGATCTGAAAAACGGACATGTGTTCTCCAAGCAGATGTGAGATTGATTTTAAGAGTGTGACAAAAATGGAATTAGTAAATACCAGGTTTGGCAGTCGGACGAGCATATGTTCTTTTTCAGGTGTGATGTTAACATGTGATGGCTTGAAGGAGGAGGGTCAGGTTGATCTTCCTGTTCTTTAACAGAAAAAAAGGAGGTGTACACACAAACCTGTTATCTTTAACTGTGTTTATGAACGCTGAAAGGCTTCTTTTTTTTCACTTGAATGCAGTTTTACCTGACTTTTTTTTCCACCCAAAAGGCCAAGGAGTGTTATGGCTATGTACTATCTGGTTGATTCTTATTCTGTGGGGGTAGAGAGTGGGTGAGGCAGCCAGATGGTAGGAGTCTTTGATTCTCCAGATGGCTGTTCTGTGTGGTGCTCGGTGACACTGGGCAGGCTCATTGACATGCTGCCTCCCTCCCCTCCATCTCTTCGCCTCCTCTTCCTTCACCTCCTCCTCCAACATAGTCACTGTTACGAAGATGGATACCAGCCCCCTGGCCTCTAGCTGCAGATCTTGAGAGGATGGGATGGGACTTTCCACTTAGCCCCAACAAACAAAATATCGCTGTTTGGGATCATATTGATGACACCCATTTGCCACTGTCACAGCTCCGTAAATTGTCTATGGGAGGTGACTGCTATTGAAGCTAAAATGATTTGAGGGATGAGCAAGTGCTGATCTCCAGTCAGCTGCAGGATGTCTACACAGTGAGTTGGTATTAGGCTTTTCAATACAATTCTGCAAATCCTCAATGTCACACAGCAGCACGTCAAATAACATTTAGAAAACATCGTCTCTTTATTAAATTTATGAGGGCTCTGTTTGATGGTTATGTGATTATTCATTCTGAGCTTGGCAATGTAACAATTCATAATAAACTTTTCGACTTTTATATGAAAATACACCACAGACTACGGCATTATTATTATTAAGTCATTTTGTCAGTGTGTATAATTTATTATAGCAGGCGTTGACTGCTGACATCGAGAAAATTGTCATCGTGACCCTCATCATTATTTTTATGGGAGGAGAAAACACACCCTAGCCATACTCACTGCTGGAAATGAATCTACATTCATGCACATCTAAATTAGCCAGTTAAGCAAATCTTGGCCTAATTTGAATTGGACCAGTTAAGACCGTGTTTCTGCAGATCAGCCAAGCTCTGGCATTAAACGCTCCCTGCTTTTATTCCCTGACCCCTGGTGCACCTCTCCTTTTGGGGTCATATCATCATTACCATAGTGCAAGCTCAGAGACTGTGTTTCTGTGTGCCTTAATTAATGTGTGTTTATAGGGGGCCACAGGAGTGAGTGCACTTAATGAAACATTGCTATGGTAGCCTCCGGGGTCCAGAAGAGACAGCTTCTCTATTGTGCTGCTGATTCTTACAGGCTGTAAACACTTAATTGATCTGAGGAGCATATTTCACTGCGCATTCTAGGGAAATCCTTTTCGAATTGGGACTGTTCATGATTACTTTTTAACTTCTCTTTGAGGGAGTCGGGGAAAAAAATAGGACTGTCTGGAGTCTGTTTATTTCTGCAAAGAGAGGTTTAATTAATGATAAGTCTGTACATAAACTGAAATGAAACAAAAAAGAAGATGGTGAACAAAAAAAAAATCAAGAGCAAGAATGGGGGTGTCTTTCTAAGTATGCATGTGTGCGTGTACTTGTGCGTGTGTGTGTGTGTGTGTGTGTGTGTGTGTGTGTGTGCGGTTATGATGATGCCATTGAAAATTATCTCTGGTTGTTGTGATGTCACGTCTGGGAGTCTAGGGGGCAAAGTACTGGTGCTATAAAAAGGCCTGGAGGTCCCTCTCTTGTGGTGGATTGCTTTCCTCTTGCAAAGAGTGATCCTGTGTTTGCGTGTCTGTGTGCGTGTGCGTGTGTGTGTGTGTGTGTGTGTGCGTGTGTGTGCGTGTGTGTGTGTGTGTGCACTGGGGCCGATGACAGGGGCCATGGCCTCCACACCCGGGGGACCGCCAATGAGAAAGAAGCATTTCCTCTAACATTCCATGGGTCACAAAAACAATTTGCCCAGAGAAAAGTGGCTAAACAGCCACAATGCTACTCAGTGGAGCTGAAGGAGGAAAAAAAAACTCAAACTAACTGCTCGGTTTTTCTCTCACTCTTCAACTTTAATGGGAAGAAATGTGCAATACCTTACAATTAAGCAGACAAAACATGACAGCTTTTAAAAATAATATTCTGCCAAGTCAACAACACTGTATAATTAATAAGTTTGCTGTGTGTGTTGCGAAACTGTTTTGCATTGGAAGAAACAAATTCATTTTTCACGCTTCAATTGCTTTGTGATTACTGTTAATCGAGAACACAGAATGATTCCCTACTTCATTACCTTGTACACATACCATGTCTGCCGCAAAAAAATGAAACTACGTGACTAACCCCTCTGAAGTGTCCGCGTCCCAGCAATTGCTATTCTAAATATGTCCACTTCAGTTGGCCATATTATCTAAATATAAACACAGACGATCAACAGTTCACGCACACACAAGGGCATGCGATTATCTGCTGTCCTGTAATCAGCGCAGAGTCTGAACCCCCAGAGAATGTTCATGATGACATAACGTCAGGTCAAGTGAAACCTGGAGTAGGAATGCCGTGGCTAAGTCCACCACAAATACGCCTTAGCCGATAGAGACACACAACTTGAAAGCTGCTGGAGCACACAGGCCACTCTCTCTTTCTTTTCTCGCAAAACCCACATGGGCTGACTTCTGGGACAGGTACAGAGAACAGAGCGGACATTCCTCAAAATACTCCTGATCTAGGACAACTGAAAAAAAAAAGAAAAGACAATGACAAGTTGCCGGTGCAGTGTTACTAGGACAGTAATCTAAGGACGGGTGGAAAAAATAAATAAATAACCTTTGGTGAAATGACCGTGAGGCTTGCCAGTGATAAACTGTCGTGTTGTGGGCCGCCGAGCATTTTGAGGAAAACAGCACCGCTTGGCTTATCCCTTTTCACTCATCCAGATAAAAGTTGGCGAGAGCATGGAGTCCTCTCGCTGGCTGAGTATGAAAATGTGTTTAGCGGCAGTCTTAAGAGGAGTTGATTGGGGGTGGAGGATTCTCCCTGAACACAGTGCTTTCCCTGGGAGAGTGAGGCCAGGTAGTTAATAGGGGTCAGAGCCAGGGCTGAAGTGTAAATTGGCAGGGGTGCATCAATTAGAGGGTGGCAGAGGCTAGGATAAGGAGAGGAGAGAAGAGCTAGATGGAGCGGGAGACAAGCATATAATCTTTATCACCACTGCAAGATGCTGCAGGAGGTCTGTCGAAAAGGGGAAAAATCCAAAGCTAAGACACATCGTACAAATTAATGAGACAAAGCAGCGGCTGCAATCGTGGCCAGAATGAGATTTGAGTCATCGCTGTACAGCAAAGACTAGCTTAACATGTCAGACTTAACGTGTTAAGCTCGGCTGCATCGTGCACATTTCTCTGAGAAAGACAACAAAAGTGTGTTTTCTGCATCTGAAGTGTCTGCCTGTATTTGCATGAAAGGAATAGAGGCAACCACCTGGCTAACCTGGACGCAGATGCACTTCAACATATGTAGGCACCAGGAGAAAATAACTCAAGTAGCCTCTTTTGCTCTCCTACAAAGCAACCAAACGGATCTGTTTGTGTGCATATATATGCGCCTGTACGAGCCAGTGTAACCTCTTGTCTGCTAACATGCGTGTCCTTGTGTCCACGTGCAGGAGTTATTCAAAAGGAGAGATATTTAATTATATTGTGTTCACCTATCCAAGTGATCCAAATGATTTGAACATTGAGCATTGGAGCAGACGGGCACTACAGAGCTTACATTTGCAATCTTATACCGTTTAAGTGTATATTGGAAAAAAGACAATCTCGCTTATTGAACACATTCACCCTGGAGGGCAAACTGCTACGGTAATGAACACCACACTCTCAGAGAATTACAGTGTCCTTTATCCTGCTGTAGTGGAGGATGAAAAAGGATCTGGCCGACACGTACACACAGACACGCACGCACACACACACACACAGAATGAGGGAGAGGAAAAAAGAGAGGGAAAGTGGAAGAAAAAGAGAGCAAACACGCATTTCAAGACCCCATAAACCTGTAAACAAAATCTGTGGAGCAGATAAATTATAAACGCCACAATGCAATTAAAGCCAAATTCAATTTGAGCACACACTGTCCATCTGTCACGGTGAAACAAAAGCCGAGAACCTCCATTATTACCAAATCCCTGCTCCCGTTAATTTGCTTGCTGGGAGATTTTTAGTTTCTAGGAGCGAGCCGTACTTAAATGCCAGGGTTGCTCACTCAGGGCTAGGTCCTCTGAAAACAGCCTCCAGATGCTCCCAATCAGCCCTCATCAAACTGCCACCTCTTTTTCTCCAATAAGAATATTTTTCTTTTCTCCCTGTGATCTTAATGAGCGTTTTTGTTCAGCAACAATACAGCAAAACAAGGATATCTCTGGAGAGAAGCGCCATAATCTACATTCTCTGGCGTTTGCTAATGGTACAACAAAAAATTTGCAATTAAAAAAAAACTGAAAATTGAAACATCTGAAGAAGAATTTGTATTGGAGTGTGCTTTTCAAAAAAGTTCCTTTGATCGCATTTGCATGTCTTACAGAGGATGCCTAAAAGCTCCTCTAACAGGTGAGAAAATAACAGCTGATACAGTCACAGTGTGCATCTAAGATCTTTAGTCAAGCTCTGGTGAATTGTGAATTGTGTACGCTTCCTTGGTCCTGGTGAAACAGAAGCGCTCCTCTTCCTAATCCTGTTTGGCCACTTTAGAATGGGAGATAGAGATCTGTGCCCCAGAATCTGAGAGTGGGGTTCAAGGGACTGAGCTTTCGCTGCTTTATGTCAGCGAGAAAAAAGGAAAAAAAAACTATCATCTTCAAAGGTGGAAGGAGTGTGTCAATTTAAAATCAGAAATGTATCTGGCATCTTTATGCTTCTTAAACTACAATACATCTCGGCTGATTAAAGCACATCAAAGACGGCTCATTCATTCCTCAGAGCAATGAGGGGAGATTTTAATTGCAAAATGTTAAACCTCACAATTAAAGGCTTTCTGCTACTCAGAACTAACCCAAACACAACCATTAAGGACACCATACAAATTAGCCTTAACACGAGTGAGACTCAGGGACAAGGATGGTGCTAAGAAGTGCGCTGCACAAATGATAATCTTCCATCAGAATCATCTCAAGGCACTGTCCGTGCTATTAGAGAGCGAGGATGCAGCTGGAGATGGGCTTTTCATGAGCTCTCCTTTCTTTGTGACATTTTCTCTTATAAGCCTTCTAACAAAGGGGTGGGGGAGATAAACTAAAAAAAAAAAAAAAAACCTCACCACTTTCTGTTTGACACATTTTGACAAGGAGAAATAAATACATCCATATATTAAAAAAAAAAAAAAAAACACAAGTAAAGATCTGCCTAATTACCAGACATAGATGTGTGCATGCCAACAAGTGCACACACAGAGATACACACATGTAAACACATACCAGTGAGGTGTCAGTGTGTCAGAAAGGGCTGTAGCTGCCATGATAAGAGGCTGACAATGATACTGTACAGCTATTAGGCTGAAAATAGCCTGCCAATACAAACAGTTGTCGGTCCAGCCTATTGTCAGGCTGTGGATTTACAGCGAAGCCCAAAGAATTTAGTCAACTGCACTTTTGTAGGTAGTTTCCTGAACCTATTCAAAACATTGTTTTCCCTCAAAATACTAGAGCATTAATAAAGAAAAATAAACACAGTGGCAAGGTGTGACAGTAAGTGAATACATAAAGCATGCGGTTACGTGGCGCACACACACAACGCACACACATGCCTCCTTGTAACAAGCACAGAGCCCCCTTTTACAACCCCTTAGAGTAACAACCGTGTCTAATTAAAATTCACATTTCAACCAAAAAGGGAAAACAAGCCATCTTTGAACAATCCCGTCCGTCCTCGCCCTGGTCATGAATTTCAGATAAACACTGCGATACACAGAGAGTAGTGCCACATTAATTAAAAGCCTTGATGGACGCGGCTTCCATCTAACAGACCTATCAGGAATTAAATTTGTATCAGCAGCAGAAAGAGCAGTTGAGGGGTCCCTCAGGGGGATTAATGAAACAGACTTTCATAGCGGAGTCATCAGAGCCCTGGGCTGAGGGGAGGAGGCAGGGAAGAAAGGGCCAGCAGCAGGATGTCATGTGTGGGACCGTCGCGTCACTGACCTCTCATTTCATACTTTAATAAAGTCGCACCCAGGTGTCCTTGATGCCTTCCAGTTGCCTGGGGCTCTGGGAAAAGCTAAACAGGAGGCAGCCATAACATAATTCTGAATGCTCACCCCTCCCTTTCTGTGTTCCCTCTGTGGTCTTGTGTTATACATCCATGGGCATGCACACACAAGCACACACAAACATACGTCGCAGACACTTTGCGTTATCTTGATTGTAAAGATTCTGAGCCTTTTATCGAGATGAAACTACACTTTGGTTGAGAAACGTGTGGCTGTTGCCTCACCGAAAGTATTTACTTCGAGAATTCAACTTGTGCAATGCGAAGTAACAATGTTACATCAGTTCTTCAGAACGAGCCTGTGGAGTTGGTGCAGCATTCGCCGTGTCACTTCAGCTTCATGATTTACTATCATGTGCAGTTGGTTACAGGAAATTGGAACGGCGCTGACTTGCTTTTGAATTGTGGTTGAGACAGTTTTCTGTTGAAAACAGAAGCAGATTATCTCGACGAGAAGGCAGCAGATTTAGAGATGTACAGTATGCAATATGTTATCACAACGCAGTCAGCCCAGACAGCTGCTATCTGTCATAAACTCTAGCTATTGTTGGCCACACTACACAGCAACATGTGACCTAATCTAGATGAGCAGCCACTGAGCAAATACAGAGTGGAATGGTGTCATTTTTAATAAAGCTGTTTTATGGACTCCAGTCAACAGAGCCAGAGGAACAGGCTGAAACTTCCTTGTGCAAATGATATGGCAGTAGGAGTTTCATAACTTCCTCTGCTCAGACAAGCCTGTGGCAAGTCTCCTAACAGAGCACAGAGCAGCAGTCAGAGAGAGAGAGAGAGACAGAAAAAAATAACCTCAGCCTTATCAAGATTTTACAGAGACATTTCTTTAATTAGTTTTAATATTTCTTGTTTAGATAATGTCAGCCAATTGACAATTTGGTCCCAAACGGAACGGGGGGGGGGGGGGGGACTCTGCACTTCTCTGATACAGAGAAAATGGCTGATTAAAGAGATTGCTTATTTCATTTGTTTTAAATGTATATGCATATTTTGGACAGGAATCAAATATCTTTGTACGCGCCAACTTTCAGAGCTGATCTTATCGCTTGTGCGTGAACGATATCAAAGCTGTAGTATTTGTTAAATTCAGAGGTAAACTGTTGAAGAAAAGAAAGCTATCTCCGAAACATTAATTGTGCAAACACGCTCGCAACAACTTTAGCGCTACGTGCTTCTGTTTGCTGTCTGGAAAGGCGACATGAAAAAAGTTCTCACTGGTGACGGAGTGGTGATGGAAAAATAATTAGCGTTGCTGAGGAAAAGTTTCCTCTCTCGGAGATCTCAGACAAACACGCCGGGCCTCAACCCCAAAAAAACAATGTTGATCAAAGCACGTAAACATCTGGAGCGAGGAGACTCCTGCCTGTAGCACAAAGATATCTATTTATATGTTTCCAAGATTACCACCAAAGATAACTACGCTTTACGCATAAGGGAGCACTTAGAATACCAAACGTTTAGAGTGTGTTACTGTAGCCTACCTGCATATCCCCCCACCTGTCTCTCCTCTAATCTTTGTTTTTTCACAATCCTCACTCCCACATTAACACATTCTCAGGCTTTTGTACTCATGTCGCCTCTCCCTAACCACCTATCTCTGTCTCCCCCCTCCTTCTCCCCTCTCTTCTGAACACACCTTTTCTCTTCACCGGGCAGCAGGTGTTGAGTGGTTGTGTTTACTCCCCACCTCCCGCCTCCCTGCTACCCTTCCCTCTCACTAAGGCTCTCCTTCCCTTTCTCTCTCTTGTCTTTCCATGAGTGTCTCTCCCTCTCTCTCTCTGGCAGCTGGTAGGAGGAGGGAGGAGGCTATAACAGCTGCACATGAGGGCGGGTGGGAAAAAAAAAAAAAAAAAAAAGCAAGGAAAACAGCTCCAATCCCCTCAGGGTTGTCAACTCCAATCCCCCCAACCTCTGGCGTTTTTTAACCAGGTAAACAGAGGGAAAACTGTTGCAGTCGGAAGACACCGGGGTCCCCCGTTCTATCAGCCCTGGCTGGTGAGCCTCAGCCAGAGTTTACGCTCCCAGAGGGTCTCTATATGGAGCTGTCTACTAGCCTGTGAGAGAAGTGTCCACTTAAATCCACTTACTACCATTTAATCATTTTGAGTTTGAAAAACATGTCACTTCCAAATGGAAATTGTGCTGGAGGTACTCACATCTGTTGGAGAAAAACACAAAACAACGGACACCATCAGGGTGCTTTTTTCTCTCTCTTCCTTTTTTTCATCCCTCTCAAAGTCTAGGCTGTGTGTGTGTGTATATGCATGTGAGTGTGTGTGTGTGTGTGTGTGTGTGTCGTTTTCACAAACAGCATCAAAATACATGAGATCAGCTCTCGGGCTTTGTTTGGCCCTGGCAAGGTTAGGCCAGCCTCATTCCAAATTTCCTGAGGGGGAACAGAGAGAAAAACGATTCCATGCAGATAAATCACTCGCACAGATCAAAAGACAAATCAGTGGCAAAGACAAAAGATGCTGACTTGCAGAGAACAATGGAGACAGGGAGATGTAGGTATCAGAGGAGTCGGCCCTAAGATCCCCGGCACTGCTCAATCAAACCTGCTAACCAGGGTTTGCACACTAGGTCAAACAAACTCTGCTTCTGCAATGGAGAAAGTGTATTTAAACTGATCTTAGTGGGCTATTTTTTGACGAAAGGAAGCGTTGTTGAATTCTGGGTGTTTAGTTTTGTAGAAGACACAAGTGGGACTGAGTTGCTGGCTTTGCAAACTCATCTACTAGGTTTGATTTAATAGCTACCCTGAGAGTGGGAGATGCCCCGTTTTGAAAAGAAATATGGGAGAAGAAAGAGAGATGGGGGTAAACTATTTGATATAAAGCATTGGTGTGTGTGTGGGTAGGTGAGCATGAGCACGTCTGTACGTTTTGATATATGCGTTCAGCGTGGCTTTCTATGGTTCTGCATCTAAGACGAGAAGTCCTGTCCCATGCAGCCCTTCACGCATCACAGCCCACCGTCTTCTATTAACTTCTTCAATACCAGCAATAAATAAATATATAGAATCCACAACTCTTTACCATCCACTCATCACTTCTCAGAATGGAGGTGTCACACGGAAAGGAGCCCCTTGGGAAGTAACGTGCAAGAAGACAAGAACCAGCGGCACCCTCGCCAATATTACCTTTTGATCAAACTGCTTCAGAGATACCGGAGGAAGCAACACATCACTTTTACAGCTCTGTTCTCTGCTTTAAAAACAATTCTCACAAAGGGAAGGGTCATATGAAAAGCACCTTGTAACTTAGCTTTAAAGCATATTTCATAATGTAGAGGACCAAATTATGTTCAAAAACACAGTTCACCATGCACCACTGACAGTCACTATTTGATCCCCTCCTCCGAGATCCATGTATGATAACACATCAATTTAGATTAAGGTGATATGAAAGAGAAATGTAAAATAGGTTTCAAGAGGGAGGAGCTGATGCATTTGAGATGAATAAAATGATATTAAAATTAACATGTTGAGCTTCGGCATAGTAACAATTGACCTGTGAAGTGTGCTTAACAAGAAAATATTTTAAACTGAAGCGCCGGGTCCAGGTAGGCTGTAATAACTGCCCATAAAATCTGCTGAACTCGTCAAAAAAAATGTCACACAAGCCTTGACATCGGGCTTTATTCAAATGTAGGTGGTGGGGATAAGGAGGCCGATAAGGTCAAAGGATTTACCTAATAGATTTGTATAGAGGATGAGAGCCCCATTCGGGTGTCGCGGGGAAGATTAGCATGAAACTAGAACCGTTAACCAGAGCTGGGTCGAGACCTCAGTGAAACTGAACCGCGCTCTGTTCGCTATCTCCAGTCCAAACATTTAAGATTTGATACTGCTGTTCTTGCCTGGAACAGAGGGAAAAAACAAGCCCACTGCCACAACAAAGACAGGAAATTCGGCATAGATTCCTACTTCTCTCTTTTCTCCTGCCTCTCTATACCTAACAATGCTGGTAATGGAGAGAGAACAGTGCCCGGAGCTGGCAGAGACACCTGCGACATATTTTCTCCCCCCCAACACACACCACTCACCCCCCCGCCAACACCTCTCCCCCCTACCTCCCCATCCACCCTCCCACTCTTCCCACCCCCTCGACATTAAAGTCCTTCACAGAAATCAGAATTTAATAAATCACCCCAGAGCCTGACAGAGTTTATCTCCGGGGGTCGCCTCCACTGTGCAGAGACTCACAGACAGACAAAGCCCGGCCCGATAAGATGTGAAATTAAATACAGTTAGCAGTTTGAGACAAAGGAGGGAGAGTGTCAAACCGAGCTTTGTACGACGTAAACGGCTGGCTGCTAGTCGGGGCACACACACACACACACACACACACACACACACACACACAGGCGCGTACCCACACACAAACGCCACGGAGACAGCAGGGTGATTCATTTCAGGTTTCCTCTCACATTTAGCCTCATTTGCATCATCCACTGTCAACATATCGCCTCTCCCAGATATGTTCAAGAGCTTTCATTAGACGTCCAAGGGATGACATCCTTTTTACCCAGATGCACCATTATTAATCACTAGCTCTACTCCTATGTGGACTCATCTCCATCACGGATCAAACGCTATCTGCCTGTGTTTCCTTTCATTCAGCAGACATCCCTGACACCAGCCATCACTACAGCTAAAGGAGACTTATGGGAGTGTGTTGGGGCTCAGACGACCTTATGAATGCAGTACATAAGCATTTAGTACTGAGAGGATATAAATGTGAGGATTTGTTTGACACTGGTAGGATCTGTCAGCAAACCTCCAGCTGCCTCGCACACATACTGTACAGCATACCAACTGGAGGGCTCTGTGAAACAATTAGTGGTACTTCAACAAAATGAAACATGCAATTGTGAAATCGCTGCCTGGTGTTATAACGGAGCATGATTGCAATGCCTCCATGTGAGTATACAGTAATATTCTTTTCAATTAGCTATGGTCTCCAGTTCACATCAGGATATGGCCGACCTCAGCTGTTCAAAGCTGATTTTTCCCCTACTCAGTAGTTAAGAGAAAGCACAGTCAGGTTTCCAGGAAGAAGTAGTGCGGGCTGTTTAATAGGCTTAGCCTGGTCGTTGGACCTGACCTTTCCCTTTAACAATACTGGGGCCGTCGGGCTCGGGCCTGCTCTGGGAACACAATGACCCATGGGTGAAGCCTAATCTTCTCCAACTCCATTCTCTCTGCTGACCAGACAGCCTTCATCCACAGCTTCGCTGTTGCTCCAACTGATGTCTTCCTGCTGAGACAACACTGCCAAGGAACTGTCAACAGGCCTGGCCCAGCAGGGCCCCGACTGGGTCTCTCACACAGAGCCCTTCAGGGTCCACAGGCACTGACACTCCATGCTCAGACTGTGAGTGCCCCTCCGTAGAATGCCAAGAATGACAGGAATGCTGGGTGCCATCATGAATCCTGATAACATTCTACATCTAAGAGCATGATTAGCGGTCTCTGTAGTCAGCCCGTCTATGGATGTGATTGAAAAAATGGGCTGCTAGATATTGTAGGGCTGTCACTACACTGCAGCAGCTTGTCATTTTGAATAACCTGAACCTGAACTTCTCACATCACACATATAACCATCAGTCAAAAACTGTGCCTCGGTAGCCATATTGATGGACAATAATTACATTATTTCTTATGTGTAAATTGAGGCGTTAAGATTACAGAGTGCAGCAAGTACAGGTGAGAAACTTTTCATTAACCAAGCCCTAGCAATGGAGCTATATTAGACTTGAGATCTTACAGCCACACATCAGTTTCCTCTAAAGTTATGCCATTTTAATTGTAGACTGTGAAAAGCTTTTCGGGGGACAGCATCAGTTACAATAATATCAGCCCACCTAGAGTATAAGGAAAGGAAAAGCATATGGTGATGGATGAATTAAAAAGCAATGCAAATTGTACTACAGATGAATGCATACATGTACACAAACACATACAGACCAGCTCAGATTAGTCTCAGATGATTACAAATGCCCTTCTATAAAGCCCCTTGATGTGGCAAGATCATATCAGATGAAGAAAAAAACAAAAGAAATGCCTCAAAACTCAAATGTATGCGATGCTACATTACCTCAACTTTTTAAGCGTTTGATGTGTGCGGCTGCTGACAAGGCAGTTCATTCTTTCCCAAATATTTTTTGGTTTTGTTTTTTCCCATGTTCAAATGATGTGCTGTGAAAGGTTGTTCTTTCTTCTCCGTGGAAGTAAACTATACAAAGAGGTGTTTGATCTCTGAAATCCGATCTGTATTTCTAGCATTGTCTCCAGTTCCTACTGTGGCATCTTAAAGGTCAGGAGTGAAAGGCCATTTGATAACTACAGAAAGACCTTTCGGCTTTATTACACTGCCTTTCATCTCCTTTCCTGCGGAGGTTAAAACAAAGCATTGCATCCTTTGAAAAAGAAAGGATAAAATGGATCGCTTTGGAGCCTCAAGCCTTTTTTTTTGTCACTAGGGGAAGTCTGGCATCCAGTGTACAAGGAAAACTCTAGTGGGATATGTTTCTGAGAGAGACGAGTCTTCTCAGGCACAATTAGCATATGTCCTCTCAACCTTCTACCAAACCTCTCAATGAGACCCTGAAATCCTATTGAGATATTATTACCACTCAAACAGGGCATTACACGAAACATCTAAAGCATGCACGCACACGCTAATACAGGTGCACGCATGCAAACACACACACACACACACACACACACACACACACAATCACAGCTCAATGACACCCACTTCCCACTGAATATTCCTTTCTTTTTAATGGTAACCTTGGGAGACGGGCTGCACCGGCGCGACACTTAACAGCCACTAGTCTGAGAAAAATGTTTTTGATATGCTTGTGTCATTTAATCATCCACATTCTGCCGAGACTGTGCAGGACAATTTTGCAGGATATTAACTCCCAACTAAACCCTGGCTTGTATCATTTGTGGGGCCAGTCAAGCAGGAGTCCCAGGAGGAGCAGAGACTTCCTCCTCGCAGTCGTAGTAATCTAAGGTTGACTGGGCACACTCACACTCACACTCACACACACACACACACACACACACAACCCGCACAGACAAACACACAACTAATAGACAGGTAGAACGAACCATAAAGGACAGAAGGAATCAGGGAATGTATGGCACAAATGAAGCCCTTTACTGACAGTCGCAACAGTAAAAGGATGATGAGTTTATTTGTGATTTGGAAGATCAAGTAACAACAATACTATAGCCAATAATGTAGCACAGTAAGCAGTGGCAAGAAAATGGCACTGGGTGTGTGGTGAAGATATATATATTCACAGACAGCAATATTACTTCCCTTTTCTTTTTATTTCCACACCAAAGTTAGAGATTGAAGAGCATTCGTAAAAGTGTCACTTTAACGTGATCCATTTGGACAGCTCACATTGCTTAATGGGGTAGGAAATTCATTTTTTCTGCTGTGGAACAGACATAGTGGATGATGTGATTCTATGCAAAATATATGAAGCCATTACTAGAAAAATGCATGAGTTTCAATAGTTGGAGGGGGGAAAAGTATCTCATTGCACGGAGGCTATCCCTATTCTTTAGCAGGGAGCGTCACATACACACACACACAATGCAAAAGACAGCAAAGGCAACTGATGAAAACCATTTTTGTTCCATCACAAAGAACTAGGTCACCCTCTCATAATTGTCAATCATGCAATAAATCTCTCTGTGGCACAAATGAATACGGCATTGGAAATGAGACAAAGCTTATTGGCATGCTATGTCAGCTTGACTCAATTCATCCTCCTTTTCACACAAGACCATTCACATGTGAAGTTGTGCGAGGGTGTCTTTCCCTCTCTCGTTCACACTCTCCCTCTCCCTCTCTCTCTCACACTCTCTCAGTGCACGCCACATGCACTTGCACACAAGCAAAAAAACCACACTCACACACTCCTAATGTGAAAGTTACACAGGGTTAATATATGTGGACAGACCATTTCAGCCAAGGGCCGCTTTATTATCATAACCATGTTTATTTCCATAGAGAACATGTCTCAGTGTATTTTCTGCGCTACTGTGGAATTACTGGGAACATACACAAGTAACTGTTACAGCACATTGCTTTCAAGGCGTGAGCACGTGTGGACAGAGTTTGACAACTTAAGACAGCTACAGTGATTCCAATGATATGTAAATGCCTTTTTCTGTTGACTGATTCATTTTTGCCTTTAAATAAACTGACAGAGTTTATGATTTTGAAGCATTAAACTGAGCTGTACTGACTCCTGACTTTTTCTGCTAACCTCACAGCACCAGGTGTACAGTACTCTGCTTCCTGCTATCTGATTGGCTGGGAGCATTGGCTTGACACAGCACTACAGCTCCATCCGCAGAGGTTTGTGTCACGTCTCTGAGGGCCCGACTGTCACTCTTTAAGAGGAGGGTAATAATAGCCAGGCGCCACAGCAAGTGGTGGCACAGGCGATTTTAAAGAAACATCAGGGAGACGGTGACATTTGAGTCTACGAGGAGAGAAACCCAAGCGCTGCAACCAATAAAGACTCCCACCGATATTCTCGCTAAGCTTACAGAGGGAGACGCAGAGGCAGAGAGAGAGAGGGTGAAAGCCAAAGAGAGATGTCAGTGTTAGATGAAAATGTGTTGACCCGGTGATATTGATACCCCGTTCATAACCTCTACAGGTGTGCAGTGCCATCAGGAAGCGGCCCTGGGTGTGGCTCTCTCTATGGATAAAAGCCAGATTTGCAGACCTTATCATTTCACAGGATGCTTAACGAGCTGCCTAGTTCACTTTGACAGAGCTACTGTGCAAAAAACACACAAATACAACAGCACAGCAGCCTTCTTCCTCGTCTTTAATATTTGTATTCTTTTATTATCTTGAACCTAATAATTGACTCGTGTTAAAAAAGCTAATATTACATCTACATTTTTTTTGTAACAGTAGGAACATCATAACTTGTTATTTTTTTCTTCATTTTCTAATTTAAGAAATATTTAGCTGGCAGTGACCTTAAGATTAATGACTACACTTTGATTGAGAGAATTTCCACAGTTTGAAAGACAGATCTGGAGCAATCTGACAATCAGTGTCAAATGCTGTTGTTTGATATGCCGTCCAGATATGACCTATAAATGTGAAGAACACAACCAGCTAATATGCCATTTTTGGCAAGTGGAATTAAAATACGCTGATCGTACAAAAAATAAATGAAGAGTAAAAGAAATGGGTTTCAGAAATGTAAGGAAAAATCACCAATCGCTATTATTCGCTAATGCTGTGTTTAGTTTAACTACAGCTGAAGTTGTTCATTCAGTTTGCTTCACCAGAGTTCTGTGAAACTCCAAAAAGCAGACACAAGAGAGCAGTTTAGTGCCTGGCTCAACAGGAACTTATTTTACCCACATTGTTAGTTATAATTCAATGCAACAAATTGACTGCATAAAGTGTTTCTGGTGTTTAAGTGAATTCAGATTCACATAAATAGCTGTGGGGCTGTTTTCTTAGTTTTTCATCAGAAGGTATTGACTGAGCAGATGCTTTGAACCACCATAGAATGTGCTGCTAGTCTCAAGTGTCATTAGCTTCGGGGCTTTTCCAGCTAGCGCCAGGTAAAGATTAGATAACAATCAGCCCTTTACTAGATACTGTTGGAGGCACTGGAGCCGTTCCTGTGCTGTGCCGTTCATCTGAAGCTAACAACAGAAGAAGAAAGAGTGGAAACCGATGTCATTTCCTCCCTGGTTTCTTTTCTGTGATGTACCGCTGAGCCCAGCAAGGAACACGGCTGTTGTTAAATTACATGTAACTGTTGGCTCATACTTGTGTCTGTGTACAGTGTGTGTGTCTGTCTGTGCTTGAGCTGGTCCTACTAAAATCTGAAACATTTCTACTGTGGGGTTAGACAATAACAGCACATTTCAATATACTTATATGAATTTGCTGGATAATATATTTTTTTGGCAATAATTTTTTTTTTTTTTTTTAAACTGTAGCTAAAATAGAGTTTCTGCATTCACACTCAACTCACCATAAATACATGTTGGCTTACTATTAACTAACACTTTCATATTAAACTTTAACAAACTTAAACAAAAGATGTTATTTAAATTACTTGATACTGAACAAATATACTTTTCATATTAAAAATGCTTTGTGTTGAGTGTGTCCTCACTCTCGGTAAAAAAAGAGGGAAAAAAGTTGTATAATGTGCATTACTTCACCGAAATTCCAAAAGTACAAAGGGCTTTTTGTTGGATGACATTCCTTTCTTAATATACTTCAATTATTAAGGAGGAGTCCTTTGTATTGAAGCAAAGAGCTCCAAAAACATTGACAATGGAGGAATAACATCTGCATGTTTACTCAGGAGAAGATTCATCCCTGATAGCCTCCACGAAAATGAAGAGGGGGAGAAAAAACAAGTAAAGGAAATTTGTGGAATCCCATCTGAGATTGCTTCCCTGATGGATTCCTTTTCCTGTCAGCTCAGACGAGAAATGAAGCCGGGGAAAATTAACTCCTGATACAGCTACGCTGAATTAGACAGAGAGTGGAAAAAAAACCAACACACTTTTTAAGGATTCCAGCCTTGTCATTTTCAATTTTCTGCTCTTTGGACATGCTTGTATTCAGATTCCCCAACATCTATTCGCCATATCAATCCTAATTAGACAATCTGGGCCCACGAAGGATGGGAGCGGAGTTATTTGCATAATTTAATCATAAATACTCAGTGATACATATTTCCAAATGCATTTGTACAATTATCTTTTCATCCTTGGGGCAAAAGTATTAATATGATTAGGCAATAATTCTTTAAAAAAGGGGGAAAATAGGAAACCAGCAAGTGTGCGCTCTTTTTTAAACTCCAGCTTTGGGCTATATGAAAAATTAATTAATTTCTGAGGAAAATCAATTTCTCTATGTGACCATATTAGACAGAGCCAGGCAAGGGCCTGCATTCCTTCTCCAATCAGGAAATCTCATCTGCTCCCTCTAACTTCTGTCAGTAGCATTTAACATCCTGGTACAAGCGTCAGTGACTTCCGCTATGCTCCCTAAATGTGCTGTAATGTGAAGGAGCCCATAAGTAAAGACAAGCTAGGGAGCTCTGACAGAGGAGAGAGGAGAATGAAAATCAGCATGACCTAAAATCTATTGCTGCCTGTTAGGCAATCACTCTCAAGCGTAAAATCATCAGGTAAAATCACTGTTAACAGATCTAGTTTAAAATGCAAGATTACTCACGTTGACAGATTTTAACCAGCTCAAGTCTTTTGTCTATAAAAATTAAAGATAATGCATCTTTATGATGTGTGAAAAAAATAAAAATAAAAAATGTTAATGCACTGATGAATGCACAAAGACCTGATGTTGATGTGCGATTTTAAACCATTTCATTTTGCAAAAGAATTAATTGGTAATTCAATTGCTGCTGCCGATCCAGTAAAGGCATGCAAATAAGATAGGAGCATGAAGAACTAATGCATCCAACAGGCAAATTAACAATACAGGCCTCTTTGCCATGCAAATATCCTCTAAATCCACAAATGACATTAGACAGTGTCAAACAAAGCCTCTCTAACAAGTGAAATCTGTGGTTTCAACAGTCTTGGCTCAGCTTCATTTTAAGCTACAGAAATATGATCCTAAAAGAAATGAAGAAATGGAATGTTACTTCTGTTAACTGAGCTACTCTGTGGACATTTTCCTAAAAAAAAATGTTTTAATTTGCTCTTGTTCCAACTGAGTGAATGTCAAGTCAATAAAGCAATTCTGATTTTCAAGGAGACTATTTGTTTGCAAAAAACACCTTGCCGCCATCTGCCAACTGCACAGTTGACTTGAGCACATGTACTGTACCTAATCAAATTTAGCAGAGCCCCATTGAAGGATTAAAAATCTAAAAAAAAAAAGGAACTTTAAATGCATTTTTTTTTTTTACTTCAATAAAGAAACAACTCACAATACGAGGGCCAATTTGGCTTTCAAGAAAGTACTGCAATAGATTTGGATTTTAAACAGCTTTGTATACCATTATCTCTCACTCTCACCCCTTCTCTCTCCCTCATTCTTTCTCTGTCTCTCTCTCTCCGTCGTTCTCCTTCTCTCTCTCTAATCAGGCATCTGTCACTCTGTTTTTGAAGTTATTATCGCCCAAGCTCCCTCTTGGATGTGGTTGCTGGGTGACGGGTATCTTAGCACCCACTCTGACTGGGAATGATTTGAATGGAATCCAGAAATCTCCCCTGAGTACCTGTAAACACATCCGTGCCTTGTAGAAAACAAATATATTATAAGAGAGCTCAGCAGAGGAGAGGAGGGAGAGAGACAAGCTGGCACCCTCAGTGGCAGCTCACACTGAGCGCTAAACAAAACAATTACCGTCATTTGCAAATATGTGTGTTTAGGCATAAACACTCTTGAAATAGGAACAAGAGAGGTGATAGCTCTCATAACACTCGCTGTCATATCAGTATCAATTAGATACTTTTGTTCAAGAAAAAAGTGCTTTCGCCGTGACCTGTCACTTGTAACGTTTCAGAGTCAGATCTGTTTGACTGAAACAAGCCAGGGAAAATCTATTTAAGAAGGGCATGTAAGTGAAAAGCCATCCCATTCCCAGTGGTGGGACATTGTCTAGGGCGTGTGGTTAACCTTCAGGGGTAGACAATGATTGTCAATTAACTGCTGTATTTCTGCGCCTCAGCATCGGATAGTCTGCCTCCACAAAGCAGACCAATGAAAGATATGCGATATCTCTGTACCGCCCCCCCATGTTATAATAACCTTTCAGAGAGTTCAAGTGTCACACAGCAATAAGAACCTTTTTCATCCCACCGCAGGGAAAATGAAAAGGAAAACAAGTAGCTGGAACAGAGGGCTCCTGGAGGGCTCCTGGAGGGCCAGAGTCATAATGTAGGGGAGATTACTGAACCTGGATCAGTATGGGAGCAAGAGCGAACACTGCTAATCTGGCACGAGAGTCCTTAAGAAAATGAAGGAGTCGACAATGACTATATTCCTAGTTTTTCTTTAAGATGAACAATAATTAAGTAAGCAGATGTAGTTCAAACACTCACAGTAAAACTAAGAAAGGAATTTCTTGAAAAGGAATTTTCTTTTTAAATTCAAATTTTTTAATCTATAACTAAAAGACAAAAAAAAAAAAAAACTACAACAACTACAATTCTGGAAAACACTGTTTTCCATTAAATGCTTTCAAACAGAGTTATGCTAAAGTAAGCATAGTAGGGAACAATTTGGTTGGAGCTTGTTTGTGTCCACATCAAAACTAAAGCAGCGGGATGTAGTGGTGCTCTGTGATGCTATTCACATTCACACTGAGTGCAAAATGAGAGTAGTGTTGTTTTAACACAATAGGCTGTGGGAGGGGAAAAAACAGCATGTGAAATAGTAAGACCCATTGTACAGGAGTATTATTCACTTCATTGTTATCACTCTGCCACTGTATAAAAAGAGCAGTGACATTGTGGTAACAGGGTGAGATGAAAAGCTAAACTATCTCGGGCAGCAGGCTGTTGTTGTGTAACCTGAGCGGGTTAACCGGTGAACTCAGATACTTTTTATCTGACAGTAAGTCGGTGCAAAACGGAACATCGACTTTGGAGAGGGAAGTTGTTTTCACCTACAGGGCAACCTGTGTCCTGTTTACTCAAACTGATCATTTTGTCAGCGGCAATTCAATGACAGACGGAGTAAAGCACACATCCCTGCAAATAAAATCAACTCTTTCTAAGTAACAGAAGCCTTTTATCCAGCGGATGCCTCACTGTTCCATGATGTAATTCTCCAAATGGGGCAGGCAGGCGGACAGGCCGGGTCTGAGTGATTGATTTCAGCCCAGCACCGGGAGAACCTGGCTGCTTTCAGAGACAATTACAGTCCTGTCCATGTGCCCGTAATAGCCCAGCACTTTAGCGTCATTAAAGCGACGCGAGGCACTGCATTATCCTTTAACCCCATCGCTGGCCATCCCCCCATTGACAACCCAGAGAGTTCAACCACATACTTTGTCACCTGAAGCCCCACGCCAGGCTTGAGAAGAGGATCACCGCACGGTGCGTTTCTCTCTATAGAAGGAAGGGGGGTGCTCCGTTCCCTTGATGCTTTATGTAAATGATGCTTAAGCACCAAAGTGTACAGGTGAGCTGTTGAGACGATTGCTACTGGAATGGAAACATGAAGCTGCAGCATATTCATAAGCACCTCATATTGTATGCAGATGCAGGAGGGTGATTATTTAAAAGCAAGCATAAAGAAATGAGAACGTGGTCACTGACAGCAAAAACTGTGGCCACACTAAAACTTTAAATAAATGAACTGCATGACAAGCAAATTTAGAATTAATAAAATCTTTCACTTGAATAATATCACCCTCAGTCTTCCTCAGAATGTTGTGTTATTTCAGTTTTGTCGTTTCTGGCCAGGCCTAAAATACACTCACACTTTTTTTACATGCAGCCAAGCTTTGAGAATCCAAATATATTTAGTCTCATCATACATCTTAATAACATCAAAAGGTATCTATATGTGTGTGTGTGTGTGTGTGTCTGTGTGCGTGCGTGCACGTGTGTTATTTCACACATTCCTGTCACACTTAACTATGCATCTAAAACTCAGAAATAAGTTTAATCTCTCACTATATTTTTTGCAAAAGGATGCATGTTTTTAAAGCTGAGACTCAAAGTGACTCCAAGTGTTTATTGCTATTCCCCACTGATGTGAGCCTTTCCATCATATTTGCATTTCCAGCTCATTTCTGGGTTGGAGATCAATATGGAATCAATCATAGTGACAGGTAAGATGGTAAATTTGACCAGGCTGAACCATCCTGTGAGACTGAGCGATACATCAAAGCTGGGAGCAACAGGACAATAAAAATGGCTTTTAATCAAATATTGATCTCTGCTTAAATCACACCTTTTTTAAAAACACATAAAACTCGACATTTCCGATTTGCTCTAATGGACTGGTGTATATATTTTCACACATGTAGTTGTTTACCTCACTCCTTTTAGATTTATTCCTGTGTTTTAAGGATGTTTAATTAGGATGTATTCTCATTTAAGTGAATTATCCATATAGCATTTGGAGTGTGCATTAAAAAATACACCTTCACACACTCTGTTTTCCAGCAGAAGCCGTGAGTGTACTGGAACCTCCTTAAGAAATGTAAAGGCTATCACAACTAAGAAAACATTTCACACAAAAACATTTGTGCCCTCTAAATTCTAAAAATCTGGGTCTGTCTTGTTTACTTTCTTAAAATTCAAGTCATCATAATTGAAATCATATTGCCCCTGTGGCAAGGGTATATAACGAGGGATAGCCTAGTTTTATTTCAGTCATTAAAAAAATAAAAAATGATCTAAAAGTTGCCCACAATTAAAGAAAAAAAATGCAGCGTAACATGGTTTTTACAAAGATGACAGGCTCTTATTAGTGGAATTGTCTTTGTAGTGGCAGCTCTGCACCTAAAGTTTATTCAACAGCATTGTGAAACTCAACCGATGTGTAGCCTACATTATCGATTCATTTGTTCTGAGGCAGACAGGCTATCCATCATGGCACAGCTTTTCCTTTGCACGTGTTAAAAACTTTCACTTAACTTTTTTCCACCGGTGAAGCGCGCTGGGCTCTTCCTGTCTGAACACACAGCCTACGAGCACATTGCCCTGCGATGTTTGGGATGGAGTTTGACGCACACCAATGCCGCATATTCACACAATTACTCGCGCACACAATAACAATCAATTACTAATTTCGCATAACAAATTACATCGCTCGAACCGCTTGTTTTCGTAAAGGAAAAATGTCTCCCCCTTTCTTGCTCAATGCGCCTTTACGCACGGCTTGTCCGTAAAGGACATTTAAACGCAAAAAAAAAAAACAAAAAAAAAAAAGAAACGTGCACAAGAGAGCTCTTGCACTAACCTCGCATTGGTGCAGTCGTTGTACAGAGTCTCGAAGTCTTTTCTGGAGATGAGTTTACAGCGGTTCACCCCGGGTTGGATGGCGCCGAGCCCTCTGAGGATGCGGACCTGCTCCACATTGCACACCACCGGCGTGATCTCCAGCCGCTTCAGCTTGGTGTAGACCGTATGCAGTCCGCCGACCAGGTGCTTCAGGAACAGGTCGAACGCCTGAGGAAGGCAGATGAGCTCGCAGCCGTCCACGGTGAAAGAGGCCACTTTGGCACCGCGCAACTCGACCATCTTGCACTCATTGTTTTGCGGTATGTTTTCAACAGGCGACGGGGTCGAGTACACGGGTTTGCTGGGGGGTAGAGCCGCGGTCGGGGTCGGGATGCCCGGGCTGCTGGTGGCGAGGAGCTCTGATCTGAACAGGTTCTGCCCCGGTCCGGATGGGGGGGCCAGGGATGGAGACGGTGATGAAGTTGTCGATGGCGGGGACGTCGTCGCGGAGGGAGTCGAGATTGGAGGCGGTGGGACCAGAGGAGTTGGTGGGATCAGAGCAGCCGGTACGGCCATGGTCACCTACAGGAGGGGAAGAGAGTAGCCGAAGTTCAAAGTAGAAAACCCAGCCTGCCGAGACACCCCTAAATGAAAGAATCCACGAGAGTTTAGCTCCTCAGATAAGTTGGGAAGTAAAAAGAGCTGCCGAAAAAAGGCGTGCTGAGTGAGGGGATTTTTTTTGGGGAGGGGGGGCCGAGCTGCGGGACAATGATCAAAGATAGGAGGAGGAATGACAGGAGGAAAATGAGCTGAAAAGTGCAGCTCCGCTCTGTGGATGAGTTGTTGTTGTCACACGGTACAGAGAGGGAGGAGCTAGGGGACAGTGGAAGCCTTTGAAGAACAGATAACTGGGCTCTGGCTACCACTGAAATGTTTCTGCTCTGTTAAAATATCACATTATTAATTCTGCACATGAGAGACCTGCTTACATCGGATCATAAACGTGTAACGAGTAGCCACACTGTCCCCCTCTCCTGTGCATTAAAAATATATCATACAACAGTTATTTTTAACTACCTAAACAGCAGCACTGATATCCAACAAATCCCACTTTACTAAACTGATCCAAGCTGAGAAATACGCACCAGAATATTTAGAAGAAAAATAAAACTTTTGCATTGTTGGACTTTTTTTCAAATGCCAAATTATCTTTAATGTAGAGTTTAACGCTGCTATGCATTTTTTACTTCAATTCTGGCGTTATATTTGTCATATTTTCAGACTGAGCATGCCAGTATGAGTCACTAAGGTACAGCCTATCTCTGAGAGAGCATAATATGTCTCTTTTAATTAGACCTCTCTGGTTAGTATTGGCACAGTCAATGTGGTTACAGCCTTTTGAATGAAGTAACAACACAACACAACATGAAGGAAAGGCTGTTTTTTAAAAGATGTAAGCTTTACATGCAAATTAAAATCCAATTTAGGTTACAATATACAATATGTGAAAGTAGCTTACTGTCAGATATTGTGAGTGTACAGTTACTAATCAAAATCACATTGATCTATAACTGATTGTAAGAGTTATAGAATCCTGTCAGTAGTTGTTTCACCTTCTGTCCATCTCAATATCCATGGTAACTATAAGTTTATTATTGAAGAATTGCAGGTAATCACATCAAAACCAGGGTATTCAAAAGTTAATAAACTCAATTTTGCTATATATCTAAATGGCAACGATTGAAAAAGATGTGGAAATATAAAATTAAAAAAAGTTAAAGACCATAAGTATGATAACTTTGCTTTCTGAGAATCTTCATGGCACACATGCTGCAACACCTCCAGCTTATCCAAGAGCTATGCAATTTTATAACGCTGAATATTAAACCATACTTTGCCCAGCTACGACCTGAACTCTCAAACTTTCCCTCAGTATCAGCGTCAGACAGTACAGGGAAGAAGGATAAAGGCACAGAGGGGAGAAAAGTGAGCATTGTATAATGGGGAAGGGTCACGTCCATGTACAAGTGTATTACTGCAGCTCATATAGACTTTACATGTACAGCCAACCACTGAGGCACATCATAAAGTACAGTGCTATACCTCCTGACTGTCTTAACAAATAAGTTAGCTGGTTTAACACAGTGAACGACGAAAACATGAATCATCTTAAATCAGAGAATTGGTAATTAATAGATTGCAATTCATTTGAGATTGGTGCTTTTTTCAGTTGCACAGCCAGAAAGGTTTTTAGCTTATGTCACCTTCCTTAGTAGATATATTGTATAAAAGTATATGTCAAAGTTTTCTTAGTTTTACTTTACAAGTCTTTCATCACAATTATCCGTTTGCCCTTAGATATATTTGCATCAGCTCAATTTTGGAGAGCACATCAGCGCTTATTATGTATTCTCGTTAAGTGGAAAGAGAGTGGTGCATCATCCACAAGAGCGTTACTTATCCGTCTGTATCTGCCTTAATATTCTGTGTATTTCTGGTGTCCTGTTGTGTCAGATCAGCTTTAAGATAAGCAGTGTGCCATTTCAAAATTATCATTCAGGGAAGAGGTAGCTTGTAGTGTAAAATCAATAGCTGCTTAAAATTCATTGCCAGGCAATCCATTTGCCCTTTATGTTGCTAACCTTTCACTTAAATATGCACCATATTAAGATTTCATTATATACAATGAATGTCACAACAGTTTGCCCACTATTTCTCTTGTTTGCATGGGTTAACTGCAAATCATTGCACTTGTAATGTCTGAAAAATGACTTTCATTAACATTATGCAGGAAAAGTGGAAAAAATATATCAGCCTGAGTAGCCTAATAGGTATTAAAAGGCACCACAGGATGTGTAAGATGTTTTAGTTACAAAGGCCCTTCAACAGACTGGGTGGGCTGCATGTGTCTGACCCCAGTTATGAAAACACAGCAGAACACAAACATTCAGTCTGTATACTGGTTCTGTACATTACACCACCACATTCTTTGTTGATAGAATTCAGCACAAATGTAAAAATCACGTCTGCCTGTAAAATCATGTATGGCAGCTCGTCTCGAAAGAAAACAGCTTTCTGTGAAAACTGTTTGCTTGTGATAAACATGATATTTTCTTCAGCCAAGGTAAGTAAAGCTAAATGAGAGCAGCTAAAATTAGTCTTTGCAGGAAAAACTTGTAAATTAGTGCTGAAGTTTTCAGTGTGACTGAACACTTGGTTGAGTCACATAAACAGTTAATATAGTTTTCATAAAAGTACACAGAAGTACAGTACATGTGGATGAGACTGCGGTAAACAAATGACTATGTCAAAATGTAATCACCCCACATGATGTATGGCATCAGGAAAGTGTTTGAAAATGTATGGATATGGGACAGGACTTGTGTATGATCAATGACACAGTATATTGTTTGATGTAATAATTTATTCACCCCATAAAGCTTTGATAAAACAATGTTGAAAAGCAATTTAAATTGAATTCATTTAAATGTCAATTCTCATGGTTAGGATTTTTCTATAATTGGCTATTTAATTAAAATAATTTTCATAGTCATTAATACAGCCTGCAACTTGTAGCGCACTGACGTGTTTTAATTACATGGTATTAACAAAATTGATATGCTTTAGAAAGCATGGTGAATAAGAAATAATTAGACCAATCATACATCATCCTCTTATGGACATTAAGTGTATCACAATATAATTGATGAACTTAAAAAACGAGAGAGATAAATAACTTTAATTGTACAGAGTTGGTGTACAGAGCTTGGAACAAAGAATCATACTTACGATGTATTATATTTCAGAGGCAATTCATTATCTGTAACATCACTTAGCTCTCTGTGCCCAGCACTCTCCCCTAACCTATGATTACATGACATTTGAAAGCAGTGATACTGTGTAGTCTTTTAAAATGTCCTTTTACCTCGTCTGCATAAATCTTCAAACTGCCTTTCTGCATGGGCAAATAAGAGAGGGGGAAGAAAGCAGCCTCAGACATAAGAATCATTTAGATGCTCGGAATAAAGCACTTATTGATCATGAATATTTGTTTCTCCAAGGTTATACTGCTTTGACCCCATCTATCCTTAGACACCCACCAACACAAACATGCCACTTGGGGTGAAGGGGAGATGTCAGAGAGCACTGTGATGGTGGAGGGTGAGTGATAATATTCCGAACAGTCCACATCAATGTCTTTCCAGTCTATCAGAACCACCAAATTCTCAGTCACGGTGCAAAATATCATCCTGAGACTTACTTAGGCAATCTATGCTACGGAATTGATGAGTTAATTAGTTAATTGGTCAATCGATGGAAAATTAACCTGCAATTATTTTGATAAATGATCAATTTGCACATTTTTTTGTACGAAAACATGCTCAGATTCGAGCTTCCCTAATCTGTAGATACGCTCTTAGCTGTTTGCTTTACATCACAATAAACTGACTTTTTTCCAGGTTTTGGACTGTTGGTCAGATATAGTGAGGAATCTGCACATGACAACCTAGAAACGTTTAATGTCAGTAAGGTTATGTGTGTGAAGAACATGTAAATCAACATGTGTAAGCCAAAGTGAGAAAAGAAACAAAATAAAGTCCGAAAAGTCAAAAAGGAAAATCAAATGGCATGTTCAACAAGGATATTGTGAAAATTAGTCTAGTTAGATGAATATTTTTGCAGTTTTGCCGTACACTCCCACATTTTTTTCAAGAAAAATGATATAAAATATAGAGTTAACCTTTACAGGTGCACAGTAAGCACAGGTGCTGTAGATGCACTTTCTTCCACATCTTCATACAATAGTTACAGACAGGAGACTCTGAGCTAATAGAAATGCTTCTTCACACAAAGTATGTAAATTCACAGCTTTCTGGTAATGTAACTGCTCAAAGGAGGAGCAAATGGAGCTCAATTCATTCTCAAATAGCCAGCCTCACCAATAGCCTCACAATTAGAGTAGTCACGGCCCACATCCTGCAGTACTTCATTTGATGCCACGCAGCTTCCAATATAACTGGGGTGCAAGAAACAGAGAGATTTGTGGATATCTAAATTGCTAAAGCAGAAACCTGTATAAACAGCGGTAATTACCGGGCCATTGACAGTCTCTCAGTGTTGTGCTCATTCTGCCACAGCCGCAGTGATTAAAATGAATCCTCATCGACTTCTCCATTAAAGCGCTGGCAGGAGCGATCCCATGACCTTTCCCCATTGATTGAACATAACAATCACAATTCAATTGTAATGCAAAGAGAACATTTGTTATAATGTACACGAGATGCATGAGCCATTTCCTGGGAGCCGAGAAGGGTAATCAATGGAGTGACTCTTGGCGTGATGCAAGGAGAATGAGGCTGTGTTTGCTGGCCCTAATTCATACAGCCTGCAGTGTATGATGGAAAGCAATGATATGCATGTAAACACTCTGATTTCTCTCTGCTCATCATTCAATAGGATAACAACAAATCCTGATTTCTATATCTATACCCTCTAACAGCCCGACGCTGCCACGGTTGGCAGCGATGCAAATGTACTCACAGCCTGATACACTTCTAATTCAAAGTGAGATCAAAGTTTGAGTCATATATCATATCACATGGAGATATGTCTTCCAAATTATCTCTCAGAGAGCAGCACCTGTCATCTTGCAAGAGAAGCGACTTAATGTAACACGGGGCTTCAGAGACAACAGCCTGTTGCCACAATAGTCCAAGAATTACTATTCAGAAGACACACATAAAAACATAAACCTATACACTATCGTAGCAATCTCATATGAAGCTATACCATGTGTTGGTGATAATCAAGCAAGGACAAGCTTGTAAAAGCGTAATAACTAATGATTAGCTAAGTGAAACCACAACTTGCACAATCCATGTGCCACGGAAAAGAAAAGCATGATAGGCATAACAACCCATCGCCGCTCAATCCCCTTTAAAAGCTGCACTCGATCATGTCTTTCAAAAACTGTCTTATGAAGAGTGTATGCGAATGATGTCCTTAAGGGATTTCTTTTTAGAATCAGGAGATTATAGTTTACACGGACATTAAACAGATTAAACCAGCCAGCTCTCTAAAGGCAGTTTATCTAATGGAGAAAATGTGGTATGCTAATTGAGAAATTCCGATGGTAAAATTATATTTAAACCCCTCTCTCTCGCTCTCTCTCACCCTCACTCTCTCTGCTGGAGGATTTTTAGTTTGGCTTGATGAAATCAGATGGCTAATCACAGCCATAAGCTGTGAGACGTTAGCTGAGTGAAACAGTGTTTGCCATGCTAAAAGGTAATTGTCTTGGAAAACTTCATCGATGACAGATTCAATTCCATTTAGTAAATGTTTAATAAATGTTGTACAAACAGGCAGGCCTATCTCGCTGTGCTTAGAAAACAAAGGGAAACTTTAATTGCTTTAATCATCCCTAGCTTTGACGTTGTTATTGGCCTTAAAAATAGCAGTTAACAGAAACTGTCCTGCTGAGGAAATTGAACCACATTTGTAAAATGATCCGTAATTAAGATAGGGGCATCCCGAGCAGCTAGGCCCCGGCAAACTGTTGTGACTAGGAAAAACATTCCAAGTCATACAAAGCTATTCAATTAACAGAAGGACCCAAGGAAAACAACCTCCCTATTATGTATCACTTACTTTAATCAGATTGAAAGCAATTGTATCCCTTTT
This sequence comes from Amphiprion ocellaris, assembly GCF_022539595.1. Taxonomy (NCBI): domain Eukaryota; kingdom Metazoa; phylum Chordata; class Actinopteri; family Pomacentridae; genus Amphiprion; species Amphiprion ocellaris. The sequence goes on along the minus strand of NC_072776.1, from coordinate 2,933,295 downwards.
TGAAAATCCCTTAACACAAACATGTTAATTAACAGATAGGAAAGTGGAAAGATGTATTTTTCATTAGTGGGTAAAATAATGTTCCCCTTTAACATCAAGGAAAACCAACTGCTTACTGCAGTTAAACCAGTCAGCGGTGTAAATTCCCTGCCAGCATTTTTATTTAAAACCTCATTAATGTGTTTCAACCCAGCATAGCTGTACCTTTAATCTGCACTAAAAGGAAATAATGCGTTTCCTGCTTTATTTACCAGCCTTACTTAACAAGTGTTCCTGTACAATTAGAATTGTTAATAGATCTGGAAACAAAAGGACTTTGAAGGTGGGAAAGTGCTGACATTATTTCACAGGGGAAAAACACTCTTGAGAAAAAAGATCTGCTGTAAATGTAGTTTCCTGGAACACAGGCGTACTGCAATGTTAGTCTCTCTCATTAGAAATGCCATGCACAGGACATAAATCAAGGCCCGTAAAACATTTCATTGCCACACAACACTAAATTACACACTTGCTGGTTTGCCACACTGATTGTGTTTAAACATTGTAATTTTACTTTATTCCCATTAAATCTATGCTGAGTTTTACAATCCATAAACAGAGTTTCTGTAATAAACATTAATAAATGTCAGAATTTGCATTTGGAAAAAAACACCCCGCTACATTTTTGCAAATATCAATCTATGAACCTTTCAACATTTCGTCAAACAAAATGCTAATTGTACCTTTAGGAATTTAGGAGACAAGTGACAAGAAATGAGATGCAATGTCCTTTGGAATCAGGAAATCAGCTAAGCTGGAATACATTAAGTGTGAGGCCACAGCAAAGTGGAGGAGGACTGCTAGAGAACAAAAGACAATGACAGGATATATATATATATATTTATTTAATAAGTTGTAATTCTATATGGCTTTTATACGTTTGGGTGTAATCTAATGTCATTTCAGCAGTTTGTCATTGAACCTTTCTTAGCGTATTTTACACTGGCTTTCCTCCATCTCATTTTCCTCTTATTGTCATTATTATTACCACTGCATTATACTGGTAAACATGGAAGATACTGAATTTGCAGTAGCAGTGCTACACATAAGATATAGGGAAATAGTTAATATTATACTTATTGAGAAATGTACTAAAAACGTCAAATTGAAGTTTTGTCGATAGAGTAATTATGTACTGCAATGGGAAATAAGGAGTCCCTTGAAATGACTGAATATAAAGAATATAAAGACACTGGAAGCTATAACTACGCTTTATTTCTGCAAGAGGTAAGGTAGGTTTGTGTAAATGTTATTTATATTACTCTCCATAAGTTTAAAAAGCAAAAATTTCATAATTTCTAACACACCAGATGAAGAAACACTTATTCATGCAGTTATATGTGGTAATAACCCATTAGTTAAGGTCATTAGTCACAGTGAAAGATATCAGTATAGAAAATCATTGTATCACTAACATCAACACCACCAGAGGTTACTCAGAACTTTAGATTACTCTACTATTAAACAAGCCAAGCTAAATAGAAGCTGCTAATCAGACCAACAGCACCAACAGGCTGTAATCATGGCAGGAATCACTGATGTGTGACTATCGTTAGTGTGTCACTTGGGTTATGTCTATGTTTATCATGATCACCCGATGATGGCGATACTTTGGTTTTATTTTGTGACTTCGAACAAGAAGTTATTCTTCTTTTTAGCATCCAAGCTTTAATACATCACAAAGCCTTGGCAGGGCACCACCATGTGCTATAATATCTCTCAGTTTGCAGTAGGTCACTATGCTCTGCTGACTTAATAAACTATGCATCCAACAACAATGATTATTCATGTCATTCTTCAAAGGTCCTTGAGAGGAGCTTGATGCAGCAGCGATTCAACCTTTCGTATTAATTCAAGCTTGGCTAAGATTGTACCATCTGGGCCCTTGTACTTCATGATTAATGCCAAAGAGTTGATTCATATGTGCAATTGGAGTTTAATAAACAAGGATTTTGGAGTTAAATGGCACATACAAATGCTTGGGATGAGCTCATTCATAGTATCTAATTTGTGTTCTTGGTAATAAAGCCCACACATAATTGCTCACTACAATCATCTCCCAGACACACAAATATTAGGATTTTGTGATTAACATAATGTGTTTCTTCCATAGAGGAAATAATCCTACAACTCTAAGATGCCTTCAGACATATGTACATAAGATTCTTTATTTGGTCCAAATTAACTTACTACTGGTACAGAGTGATTAACACTGGGACAAAAATAATTACTGTTCATCGCTGTGCAGATTAAGCGTCGACAAACTTTTTCCTTTTACAACCATGTTGTTTGTACTAGATATTATGGCTTGGCAAACAAAATTAACTTTGTAATCCGTCTCTTGCGCGCATTTTCTTAGTTTATTTCAATGTCACAGCAGTTGCGGCAGACTTCATAAAAGGAAGGTATTAGGGCTGCTGATAGTATCCCAACCTGACACAAAGGCACCACACAACAGTGACCTCTACAGGTACACAAAGGACATCAACTGGCATCTAGTTCATGCTGACTGCAAAGCTGTTAAATACTTTTGCATGTTTCTGAGACGTTTTCAGGTCTTGGACCCCAAAATGAACACATTAAGTATTTAATTCACTTGATTCTGTTCTACAAATACTAAGATTCCAAGATAAGATATGGCTCTTGTTGATAATATTGTGATGGATTTTATTGTGTTTATTCTAATATTGCACAACCCAAGAGTGATAGTCTTTCTTACAAATGCTTTGATCTAGTAGAATTTGTGACATAATTATGAAGTGTAATTATTGCTTATCTACCACAGGATACCCTTGGATCTGGCTTAAAGATCAATTAGGACCGATTGTATTTTAAGGTGTAATGCAAACAGGTGAGGCTTCTGCATATCAACAAGTAATGCCCTCACAAACCCCAAAAGCCCTCTGCTTTCAGTGGAAGACAAAGAACAGTGCAGACCAGTGTCTTTAGTGGTGTAGAGGAAGAATGGGTGGGTGCCAAGCCACACAGACCACAGCCAAGTGCAGGATCACAGAGGAGGAATGAATGATGCTCAGATAAGGGACAAAGTAAAGAGGGCAGACCAAACAGGAAATCTAAGAAGGGAGAATGTGCGGGGCGTTGCCTGCCTGAGCAGGAAAATGTGTTGATACAAATATGTTGCATTCCTTTTTGATTTTTTTTTTTGTTTTGTAATTTTGTGTTGTGTGCTTTAACAAAAGAGGTAATCGTAGACAACATCCCAATTAAGCTTGTTGTACACCATCGGGTATAGTCAGAAATATTAAGTGCATGGGAAAGTCAAACCTTTTCCACTGGTATCATTAGCATTTTAAATTACTTTTAGGATATTGTCACAAATTCTTTAAGGTGCAAAATCAGGTTACTTTTACAGCTAACACAAATCTGGAGATTCTACATCCTATCTAATCCTTTGCTCCGTGGCCTCAGGCCCATGTTGGAATTTTGTGGAAAACTGTTGAGGTTTTGACTTATCTAGCTGACAGCAAGGCAGAAAAACCAACTAACTGTGCAGAAACATGTAACTTCCATAGAGGAAGCAATAAATCTGTGCAAGTCTTCCACTGCAACACTTCTGTAAAAGATATGTGTAGAGGCAATGAATACTTTGATTAGAAATAAATTAACTAGCAATGAAGAATCACACATCTGATTTTTTTTTTAATTATATGCATTGAGGGGGTTAAATGTGCAGTTTTTGAGCTCATGTCCTCATGGCACAATTGGAGAACTAAAAAAAGCAAAATTAGTAATTGAGAACAGGGAGAGAATGGAAAAAGAAACACATAGGCTAATCTGCCTCTTTTCCCACACAAGGGACCAGGAGAACACAGGCTATGTTGTACCCCCCTTTCCTTCTTACCCGAGTTCTCCTTTATGTATTCAAATTCACTTCAGCAGCATAAAATTCGCCCAAGAGACAGCATTGTCCTCCTGCTTGTCCCTTGGGCTTCCCATCTCCCAGTAACATCTCTTCACTCCACACAATTTAGCCCTAGACCTAAAAGACAGACTTTTTCCACAGCACCCTCTTTATAAATAGTTCAATGTAATTTAATGAAAATTAATCAAAACGCCTTTTTAAAAAAGGCCACCACTGAATGCATAGAATGTTTTAAAAGGCCCAATGCAAATTATGTCAGCTCTGAGTTTTGTTAGTAGGACAGTCTGAAACAACCGCACTGAATAGCCTTTCAGTGGTTCTAACCCCTGAATAATAATCTGTGTTGTGTTATTATGTGTGAAAACAAAGGGTACACACATTTTTTCCCTCTCTCTGTCTCGTTGCATTCAGGAAACATAGAATGGCAAATTTTACACCGATGGCTGAGTTGCAATTGCAGTTACAAATGTACGAACACTATACTTTCATAATAACGCGGTCCAAATGTTTCAAAAGGCGCGTAGGTCTGCTCTAGTGAACTTGAATGTGTGGTCTGTGGTGCATAAAGTAAGCATAAGGCCAACTCTATAGCAATGAGGCTTTACTGAATGAAATGAAAAGCCTTAGGCATCAGAGTTAATACATTAACACAAGGGGAGGACTAACAGACAAAAAAAAATACTAAGAAGTGAAACAGAACGTATGATCAGTGTAGTAGAAGAATAATGATTGTTATGGCTTATATTTTGACACTGTTTGACATAGAAGTGGTGATCATAATCTGTAATCTTTTTAGGTAAAAGTAAGTGAATCTAAAATGGCAGAGTGGATTGATATCATAAGGAGGGTTCTGCCAGAGGCTTTCACTGCGAAGAAAAAAAATCATCACATAAACCACTTTTGTGGCAGCAATTCTATCACATTCTAAGTATCGCAATATTACCATATCTATTCACTGCTAGCATGATGCAAATAGGCTCAATGGCGTGCTTGCCTCTACAAAACTCTCCCACAGGGTTCTAATAAAACAGTACAATTTCCCACTCTCCATTCTCCCTCAGAAACGTACCAGTCTGCAGCCCTGTGATCTGCGACAGACAAAATGAGACGCAGCAGCTACAACAGAACTGAGACACAGTCGGAGTATTCCCTGCGCTCCTTGAATAGATAATGCTTTCCTTCACATTCCTTTATTCTTTCAAAAAGAATGCATCAGAGGCCAAATATTAATTCTTCTCGTCATATGGAGGAGCTACACAAGTGGCATACTAGGATGGGCTTTTGAATGATTAAGGGAACACATAAAGGGTTTCTTGTGGCGCTTTGAACTTTCTGCAGAGTTCTGAGCACTCTCAACTTATTCCCCACTCTGCAGGAGACTTGATGTTAAAAGACAACATTAATGAAAGCTCTGTAACAGGTAGAGACAGAGGGATTAATGCAATCTAAACACAGCAAGCCTCTCAGAACTGGCTGTGGCTAGCAGGTGAACGAGGGAAACACTTTTCCTCACTTTTCCTCTTTCCTCCCACCATGAATCTCCTTTAAAGAAATGCCAATAGATCTGATTGCCTAATTTTCTATTCCCTCCCTCCCTCCCTCCCTCCCTCCCCGGGCCCATAAAGATGCACGTGTGGGGGAATCACTTCAAGGAATGACATTGACTGGGGAAGTGCTGACTTGCACCACTGTTTGTCTTTTGATGTGAGAGATCAAATCAATGTACACACCGCTCTCCGAGCAATGTGCAGGCAGATTAGCATTAGCCTGAAGGTGCCTGCTTGCCCTCAATCATTAGCGTTTACGTCCGACTCTCCAAATAATCAGGATTTACTCAGTGCCGCTGTGTGCTGAATTGATAGGTGCAAAGAGAGCATAACATTTAGGATGGAGGGTAGTGTAAGGTTGTCATAATGAGACTAACACCTACAGCACAGAAGCCACAGACACCGCCTGACACTGACATTTTTTCTTGGTGTGAGCAGCGTTATTTGTCACTGGTCTGGTGTGCAATGGTGCTTTCACATGGAAAATACCACGATGAGATCTCCTGAGTGCTTAAGTCAGATGGATTGAATGCTCTTGAACACTGATAAAGGTTGATTTCAGGTTGTGTCAACATTATTGTGGTAAAACTAATGTAGAATAATTATCATATTTTGTCCTGTCAAAACCCAGAACAATGACATATTTAATGCTCTAAGGTGTGCCTTTGCGTCATGGGCAAGAAATAAGCACAATAAATTCATATCAGCATATTTAGATTGTATACTTTCGGACAGCTGCCAATCCTGCGTGTCCTGTCAGGGTTAAGTATGCTTAAACAGTAACTAGGTTTAAAAAAAAACTACTAAGGGGTGCAACTTTGAGATTAAAAAGGCATAAAGATCTTGGCAGTGCATTTCTGCCACATTTGAATTCATACTGTTTGCCTGTAACTTCATGCTAATGATCAAAGTTAAGGGGGGGATTCTCCTGAGTGCAAGTTATGAAGATGAGATGAGGAGAGAGAGGGAAGGGGAGAGGGAGAGAGAAACTGCTTTGCTGCCCTGCTTTGAACACTTTTACACTTTCCAACAAGCTTTGTTTTTTAATTGGCTGAAATTAATCTTAGGGATGTAGATGCCTGATTTGCATTCATTAAAACCCAACCAAAAGAAGTCATGCTTAATTCCAATCAAATTTGCTTAATTATGCATGGCGAGATATTCCCAAATGAGCTGTGGATTTTTGTTAGACCCTTTTTTTGTTTCCTATAGCAAATAAAATGTAATGAAGCTGTCTTTTTGTGTTTTACTGAATGTTGAGGAGCATATGAGGAGCACCTTGAGCCTGGGCTGAAAACAATATTACTGCTAAAGTAATTATAAGAATCTGCATTTTTCATTGTTAATTGTGGATGTCAGCATCATTAATTTTAATTTACGGCAGGCAATAAAATTAAGAATACTTTGTGCTGATGTTTTAAATCATGCCTGTGAAGGGGACACATAATGCAACTTAAATCTCGAGAAGATATTGATTGGGGTGGATGGTCTTTTCTATGAATCTTAAATAGGCAGACGCTGGGAATCTGCTTGAGACTTCACTTTTACGAGTTAACTCCAGCACCAGATAGCACAAGTGCAATACAATTAAAGAAGTGTCAGTTTATGCACACACGCATATGTGCGCGTTCACATACACACACTTAATCAGCTAACTGCCTAACAACAGAGTGATGTCGGACCAGATAAGAGCTCTCATAAAGGAGTGAATGCAATAACAACATAATCAAACCGCTAACTTCTTCATGTGGAGTTCAGAATAAGAACATGTCTACATATCCAACAATCAAATAGCTCTGTGTTCCTGAGGAGTTTTCAACAGCACTTGTTTTGACAGTCTTATTAATTAGATTGTCGGACATTGTCAGACTGTTTGTACAGACGGACTGAAAGCGGAATGGAGGAGTTTGAGGTGCAGGACTGTACTGTATGTGGTCTATGGGGGATGACATTATGTGTTTCTGCTCCAACACTTGATTTATAGCTTCATTTGGACTGTGCTTGTACGAAACACATCCTGCTGCTGCAGGAGCTTTAGTGCATTGTAGTCTGAAAACAAAGGAAGAATAAAATTGATCTTTCTGGACACACACAAAATCAATGAATGGCTATTTCCTGTTCCATGGCATGTTAGTCCAACTGACTTGCTCAATCCTTGAACTTTCCTTGTGTCCTCATTGCTGGAGAGGAAAGGTCTTCAGAGTTCAGTGGAAACTTAAGATGATGTCATTTCAGATGCCTTGGATCAGAAATTTTTTGTTTTTACTCTCTGCCTTGACCCTGAAAAGACAATATCAAAAAGGCCTTGGGTTCATATCCTTCTATTTGCTTATTTTAACTAATGAGGTTATTCTTTGCTTCAGATTTGTACTGTGTTCAGCTAAATGATGCAACTATTACAATCAGACGAGAAACAAGCGAAACAAAACAGTTCTCATAAATTTATGTCATAAAATGTGTGGAGTCTTTGCTTAAATTCCATGTGTTTACCTATTATTCCAGAGGATGTGTTTGTACCTGTTGTACAATGCATTCTGTTCTCCAACAAGGTGATTATGTTTCCAACACAAAAAGACTCTACAGCGATGTTCAATTGTTCTCTTTCAGGCTGGCTGTTAGCCAGCAGCTCCTTCATGACACATGGAGCTGGTACTATCAGCTCCCCTCTCCTCTTCCTGCCTGCTTTCCTGCCGGTGACTGAAGCAAGTCACTCTAATGCAACAATGATGGTGATTTCACTCTGCTTATCGAAGCGAGTAAGTACTTAAGCAGCTGCTTGTACTTTGATCCAATTTACTTCCTGAATGTGTGCTTCCTCACGCACAGTAAACAGGCCTGCCTAAGTTGTCATTAGTTCAAAGCCAAGGCAAATAGTTCACATGATTATTGTTTGCTCATTTTTTTGGGTTCTGCTTTGTACAGTAGCTCTGTTAACAAAAGTGAGTTAACGCAAGTGACAGGTCCTATAAATACGGGGCATATTTCATGTATCAATTTGTATGTAACGGCAATGGCTCTAATTCAATATTTCCAGCAGAGCTCTGGAGGTTGAATGGGAAAGCCATAAGCTGAATACCGCAACCTTTAACATCATTGTGTGCTTGACTCATCCCCAAGGACAGGACAGATAAAAGATGATCAGTAAGAAAATTGATAGCACTGATTTAATAAACATCCTCAAAATGATCTCTGTGACCTGCAGGTAGTGCAGCAGTCACTCGTACTTCGCCTGGGTTAAAGAATCAAGTGAGATGATTCATTTGAGTGACTGAGGTAGTTGAGTTTGATGGATCATTCCTAAAAGCATCATTGCTAATCTTCAGCTCCTCTTTTTTAGGTTATTCACAGATCAGTGAGTTTTCCGGCTAATCCTGGACCTGACGCTGCTCTTGTCTGTGTACATGGTATTCATCATACTCTGACAGGGAGAGTCCTTCAGACGACAAATAACCTTCAGAGAGAGGAGGCAGGCAAGCAGTAGGTGTGCAGTTATTTTGGATACATTTCACAGTGGAGTAAGAAAGCTGCATGGGGAGATGTATGGTGTCCTTGTTGGGTGCGAAGAGATGGACCCCTCTCCGTTTCCTAGCATAATCATTCTGAGCCTCAGCCATGCCTTCGACAACTCAATCAGACAGCCCTCTACCTGTAAAGTGGCTGGGTTGATTTGATTGCCATTTTTATTGGATCCCGGTCACATAAATCAAACCAATGGGGACGGCTGTACAGACGTGACCACTCGTCATTCGCTAGTAGCCTTGGAAACATTGTTTCGGGGGCCGCGTGGCTGTCATCGGAGGTAAATCAGGGGTCTGAAGTTTCTTTCCTCCAACACAGGAGCATGGAGTTAAATCATCTTGAAAATTGATGTCACTGTGCCCAAGTGTTTTCACCTATCCCTTAGATAGAGTCCCATCAACTGGTGACAATGTCAGCACTTTCACCCTTCTCTCAAAAAACGGATGTTTCCTGTCCTCGGGCCTACGGGCCTGCTGTGGCTGATAAGAGCTGGTAAAGTTTTGACCTTTTTCATTACAGATTTTTGTCTTTAAGATGTGATAAATGCTCTGATGCTAAGCAGCACAACTGGAAACTTTACAGTTTAACAGGCAAATATGTAATAAACGTAATGCAGTAAACTAGTTTGTTCTGCTGCCATGAGACGGTTACTGTCAGAGTAATTTATACTGTAAAATAAAGCAGACTTCTACTCTAGGCGGTAAACTCAGAACCCTGTCAGTGAAAGTTAATACATTGTTCATCGCTGAGAACTGTCTGGCGAGCATTTTGATTCAGTGCGAAGTGATTAAGTCTATCATGTCCACCAGCGCTTACAGTGGGAACATATTAGATTAAATACAGGTAGCTAATTTCCTCCTCTGCATGGGTGAGTGGGAGTATGAATGAAAGTGATGTAAAATTAATTTAGACCTCTAAAATTTTGATCACGCCGAGGCTATTTTGGTTCTCATGATGACAAGTAATAGGAGGTTGTTGCTTTCTAACCTCACAATATTACCACATTTGCCTATAGGGCTTTCAGGATCAATTTCATTCAGCATAAATATCACTTGATCTGTAAAACAAATTAGAAATAATAAAAGCCATGAAAATGCACCCAAGCTCTATTGAGATGTCCCTCCTAGCCATGTGTCAAGACTGAAGACATTAATGATACACGGAGGAGAGAAAATTACCATCTAGGATACGTCCGAACCAGTAAACTGGTAAACAAGCTGGCCGTTAGGAGTGGGGATGATTTGAATCAACAAGGGTGAACAGATATGGATACTCGGCGCATTAGTGTTAATAGGAATAGATTATGGAGGGATTTCGTGGAGTGACCTTCAGTGCACTAATTGAAATAGTATTCCGAGTCAGCAGTGGAGTAATCAACTTAAACACAGAATCATAAATCATCATGAATAGCGCTGTCACAACCAAGCCATTAGCCTCGTGTTTTTTCTCCAGCAACCTCATGAAAATATCTGCCACACCGATCCGTAGGTTAATAGGAACAGAAATGGCATTTAGAGTCTATTTGGATCAAATGTACTGTGAGCTTGAAAGTAGAACTTTGCTAATTTGCAGGTAATGTGAATTGATGTAGTAAGGGTTGAAGATAGTTCAGGCAACGAGTCAACACAATAACTCTATGGAATAACGCAAGAGCTTGATAAAGCCTTGATCATAACGCCGCTTTGTGACAAGTTCTCTTTATATGTGAACAGGAGGCCCAGCAGTGGCCAGATATGTTATCAGCCAGGGGTTAGGTAATCATGTTGGCTTAGTGTGACCTTTGTCTTTTGGTATTAATTATGTCTGACAAAAACGCAATAAATTGTGGGACCACAGAGCTCTGCTTGTTCTCTTCAAGCATGTGTAAGGTGCAACTTGGGTGATCATTGCACAATCCACCACGCTGTGATTGTGTGTGATACTGCACTTTGTTAGAAACTACACTCTTCATTGGAGCTAATACAATTTTATTTACACATTATCACTTAATGCCACATTTATTTCAAGTATCGATACAAAGTGCTTTGTCAAAGTTTACAACATCTATATTAATATCAACAAGTGTTCCCACAGTAAATAGCTTTTTAATTGCAACTAAAGTGAACGAATTAGATACTAAACAGTCGCTTAGCGTCAGTAAAACGTCTTTCACACAACAATACCCAGCAAACTTGTCAGAAATGCTGATAAGAGGGCCGATCCTGAGCGCTTACACTGCATTAATCAAATAGCAGGTCTAATTAAAAGCGCTTTAAACAAAGCTTTTTTTCTAAATGTTGCTCAGGTATGGCAATAATTTTTGATCAGCCAAGCCTGGAAGACAAATAATTAGAACTGCCACAGCGGCCTGATGAGTGATGTCAGCATCTCCGAGTGACCTTCCCCTGCTAATTAATTTTCATTCCAGGGAAAAAAGACCCCGTTGTTGCACATTATTAATTGAGTTCATGAAAAGATGCACCTGATTAATTTTTGTTGATAATACTTGTCATTCTGGCCGCCGTTCGTAATCATTTTATGGGTTTTCATCTTAGTGTTTTTCAAAGTTGATCTAAGTCATCTTTACTGGGGATTAATTTGTCCAAAGTAGAAATGCCCCGTCCCAAAAGACAGCAGGGCCTCAGTGTGTCTCACTTAGACGCCTGGTAAACACATGGTCTTCTTTGTCAGCATGTTTATTTTTATTTTCCTGGCCACGTTTGTAGTAGACACACACACAGTGAGAGTAAGTAAGAATTATTAACCTCAACAATTAATAATTAACTTTTATCACCACACCATGTTGTGAGTCCATAAAAATGCAGTTACAACACTTATTCACGGTGAGATGCTTTGTAAGAGGGTCATTCATACCAACTCACCTACTGCCTCACAGTTCAGTAACTGATTTTCTTTCAAACATACTAATGTGAAATCTTAATTTTAAATTCATAGTACCTTGCAGAATCCTAAAACTCTATTTTAAATATGTTTTTACCTGTTAGTTTCTGAATCTTGATAGAACTATGTTAATGTTAAAGGGGATATTTATTTTTTATGAACTGATAAAAAATAAAATATACAGCTCTAACTATTTACATGAACACATGCTGAAAACGATTCTTAGGATTTCTTGGACGCTCACTGCAAATTTCTACCAAATCTAGAGAAAAAAAGCAACTACAGAAGGCTAAAAATATGCATAAAAAGAGGGCTATACTTTCCAAAAATTCATAACTTAATATGTATTTAAAGTAGAGCTGCAGGATTTTGCAAAGTCCATACGGACAGATATTCATGACTGGAGATCAGACATGTTCTGAATTCTGGGCAAAGCAATATAAAAACACCCAAAATAACATTACAGCATAAAAAAACAGCATCTTAACTAATCCAAGAGGCTCTTGGCTGGAAATTTTATGTATCTTATGTTTCACACTATTAAGAAGCATCATGGTAGTAAATGTCACATGTTCTTTATAGGTCAATAGTTGAGAACTATGAGTTTATGTTGTCTGATAACGAGCGCTGCCTTACCTTCCATCAGCCTTGTCATTTCATGCTGGAGATCGCCAACAAACACGTTCTTGAATGGACTCGACTGTAGGAGACTAGATCAGCTGCCGCTTTGATCAGAAAATCCCCAAATCTGCAAATTAAAAGCATGTTGTCCCATTAGGTTGTTGTAAGTACATTGCAAATACACTTTGCTTTGTTAGCTGGACTGCAGACTCAAGCAGAACTATGACTTAATCAAACAATGCAGACAAATATGTTCAATATTATCAAATGACTAGACAAAAAGAAAGAACAATTAACAACAGGCAAAATAAATGTTTATCCATAGATGAATAAATAAATTAATTTCAGTTCACAATAAAATCCCACACTGTCCATGAGGAAATCTAGATTTAGCTTCGGACAAAGCAGTACCTACTATAAATACAAAGCCCACTTTCCATACACTGATCAGCCATAACATTAAAACTACCTTGCAAGAAAAGATGTTGGCAGTGGATGCTTCGGGTCCAGAAGACTGAAGGGTGGGGTCTCTATGGATCGGGCTTGTTCTGGCACATCCTTTGGTTGTTCAATCAGATTGGCATCTTGGGCCTTGGGCTCTTGGTGGTGTTCCTCCAGCAGTTCCCAAACTGCTTTTACAGAGTGTCAGGGCATGTTTTCCTGCTTGGGGAGGCCACTGTAATTTTGGGGCTGTGCGTTACCTACAACAATGTTTAGGTGGTACATGAATGCCAGGAGCCAATGTTTCACAGCAGAACATTGCATTGTAAAAAGATTTTCAGTGTTTTTCACAATCTGTCAGTGGTTTTAATGTTGTGAAAGATCTCTGTATGTTACAGTTATTATATTGTGTGGTTGTTGTGGCACACCAACGATAACACAATCCACTTTTCACACAATTTTCTCACACCTTAATCCAACAGGGTTGCAAACTTACATTAAAAAGTGTCACTTTTAGTCCTTTATAAGCATTGGACAGATGACAGCCTTTATATCATGCAGATCCTCATATTTAAGCTTAACCAGGTATGATTTTATGATTCGGTGTTACAAGTTTTGCGTAATAAAGCTTTCAAGCTTTGAGAAATCTAACATATATGTTGTATCCTAACTTAATTGTAAAAAAACGTATACACACATACATTTGGCAACTGCTATGATGGTTAAATGCCACAGTAAATTTCAGCAATAACATAGGAGTATTTCTATGGTTGTCCCATGCCAATGTACTACCAGAGTTTGTGACAAAACAATCATTAAGTGCCAAACTCAGCAATAACAGTGACTGGTGTCGTTCTCAATAGCTTCCACATTGACAAGCCTTTCACCAAAAAACAGAAATCTGTTACTTTCACCACAACAGTGGTGACAGTGAGAAGAAGCCGATGGTCAGGTTGCACGTAAAAGTATAATCACCTAATAAAGTATCAACATTTATAAAGGCAAATAACCACCACTCTGACAGTCTAAAAAAAAATCTATATATCAAGTTTCACCAATGAGATTTTTAGCCATGCAGGGTAACATTATATTATGCGGGGACTATATGGTTGTAATGTACCTGCACTGTTAGATGTATGTATTCAGGTGCATTCTTTCTGGACAGTCGTCTTTGCATCTTATCATCTGGACCAACATGTTTCTTAATATCTAATTATCTTGCTATCCAGTGTTCTTCTATGAACAATGCAGCACAAGAAATAATGAAAAAAATAAAACACATAATGGAATCTATACTATCTATGCAACAGAATTTTTCAGTATTGTGAAATGATAGGTCCACCACAAGACAATCTGTTGTATCAAAGTTAGTCTCTAAGGGAGTTAAAGCTACCACTGGTGACTGTTTTCATGGTCGATTAAGCTTTCAATTATTTTCTCGATTAATCAGTCAGTTATTTGGTTTATAAAAAGTCAGAATGTGGCTAAAATGTTGATCAGTGATTCTAAAAGCCCATTATGCCATCCTCAGATGTCTTTTTTTATCCACAACCCAAAGATGTTCAGTGTATTGACATAAACCAGAAAGGAAACTATGAAAAAAAAGAAATTTAAAAAGATGCATTAAGGAAATTTTGATTTTTTTTCTTAATAATTACTGAATCAAAAACAATCAATTATCAAAATATGAATTTGGAAGTTGCTAACAGCCAAATAATCATTTTAGCTTTCATGGAAGTCAAACAGGACGGAACAGCGAGCATTAAGTTTGGCATCTTAATATGTGCTTACTTGCAGCACACGAGGTTAAAACATGAGGTATATCCTTTGTGTTATATGTACCATTCATTTTACTGTCATTTAACGATACCTTACCTTGTCACGCAAAGACAGCTGTTAAATGCTCTGCTACTGCTGAACGGTCAGGTGGTTAGCATGTAGCAGCTAATGTAGCTATACTAGCTAGTATAGCTAGTGGAGCTAGCGGAGTTAGTGGCGCTAGTGGCGCTAGTAGAGCTAGCGGGGTTAGCGGAGCTAGTGGAGCTGGTTGAACTAGCGGAGTTAGCGGAGTTAGCGGAGCTAGTTGAGTTAGTGGAGCTAGTAGAGCTAGTGGAGCTAATGGAGCTAGTAGGGCTTAGTAGAACTAGTGGAGCTAATTGAGCTAGCGGAGCTAATGGAGCTGGTAGAGCTAGTAGAGCTAGTGGAGCTAGAGGAGCAATAGAGCTAATGGAGCTAGTAGAGCTAGTGCAGCTAGTAGAGCTAGTCTAAAATAGAGTTTAGCAAACATACAGTCGCTTCATTTTCCCACTACAACTATTTAATAACATTTAGTATAGTAACAAGAGCTGTGTGGCCTGTTAAAACTGAATTCAGACATTAAACTAGTGGCCGTTTCTTTGGTATAGCAGTTTTGTCAGCTGTCAGTCACTACATCTAATTAACGTTGAAGTCTGCGGTTACCAGGGAAACGCTGGACGCTCGTTTCACTTCCGGTTGGTGCGGAAATGGATTTAAGGGGAAATTGAAGCTGCTGCTTTCCGGGAAGCAGAAAGTTGGACATTGCATAATTCAGTTGGAATCGGAGAATGTATTATTTAATCCTTACTGCTGAATGGAGTTCAAGCTTTGAAGGTAAAACTTTTTATTCCGTTTATTAAACGGATATTTTACAAACATGAACAACCTATCTCCCCAAAACTGTAAACCTCAGTCCTTAGATTTAGTGTTTACAGAATGTAGAGTCACGGTTATGTATTTATATACGAGTAAATACGAGTAACCATACAAACAACTGTTTTTATTAAGGTTGAGATCTTTCAATATTAGACAAATTTACCAGACAAATTTAAATAGTAAGATTAAGACCCTACATTGTGATTCATTATGAAAATGTGTCATTTGGGTATGTATTAGGGTTAAGGTAGGTATAAGGGTTATATAATCAGGCAGGGTACCTGATTGTATATCATACTAATTGACCTGACTGATTTATATATTATGGTTATGACCCTACAATATCATTTATTATACAAATTTACCTGACTAATTTAAATATTAATATTAAGACCCTACAATGACCAATTTCAATATTAAGGTTACGGCCCTGCAATAGTATTTATTATACAACTTTACCTTTACCACTGTCATTAAAATGGCTAATTCACCAAAAACAGACAAATAAACAAACAAACAACAAAAACAGCAGGACTGTTTTCACCGTGGTAGGTTGCTGCCTAGAGGTTGTTGTTTCCTGCAGTGAAGGAGATTTTGAAAAAAGTAACACATAGATAGGGGAGAAGAAAGCAGCATGAAATGACAGCCAATGGCAAGTCTATACCTACAGCCTACATCTGGTGAGTCACAATAATCCCCATAGATAGACCCCCATGTTGCTAAAATGCCCAGCTTCACAGCAGATACAAACACAATTGCATCCGTTACAAAAAATAACCTTATGCAATATTATGTATAATTGACCCTTAAATATTGAGTTTAAGAATCTACAGTAATATATACCAAATTAAATTGTCTGACTAATTTAAAAACTAAAGTGAAGACCCTACAATATTATACAGAGAATCCCAAAGAATCCAACAGTTCCACTGAGCAAGCATGGTAACAGCAGTGTGAAAGAACTTCCTTGTAGCAGGAAGAGAACTCTAGCAGAATCAGGTTCAAGGACGGCGGACATCTGTCTCATCCAGTTGGGGTGAGGGTACAAGGAAGAGAGAAATGGACAAAAAAGTGTCATTCAAGGCAATACAGTGCATGCTTTATCCTTCTAGTATCAGAATATTACCTTAGATCAATGGTAATATGCCAAAAATTGAAAAAAGTACATACATTTTCACTATAAATCACCATAGGTTGGTTAGATAATTGCTGCTAATCAAGTGAAACAGTTGAGTTTTACTATCAGTTTAAAAGTAGACATATTATTGTGAGTAATTCTGGTTTAGAATTAAGATAATCACTGCACTGACACTGAAACACTTATCCATTTTATCAAAGTAAACAGAACAGGAAAGAAGCTGCAATTTGGCCATGTTTGAAATTAAATTATTGCATGTTGGTTAATTGTTTTTGCTGCAGTGTGTAGAAAACTGCAAAATGAGTGCTAATGGTAAAATATTATTTTATTCAGCAATAGTTTTTTGTAATTTAAACAAATTTTCTCGATTTGCCTTTTGATGCAGGTAAATTTCTGTTAATAAACATAATACTATCGTGATTAAAAACATGATGTCCAGTTGGTCATCCTTAATTATTAAAATACCACAGTCATCTTCACCTTTTTCTTTATTTTTGTTGTCATCATTCTGGTGCAGCGTAAATAACGCACAAAGAAGTGTCAGACAACAAGCTTTGTAAGATGTTAACAAGGTTTAATTTATTGTGTTTCTCTGTTGTAACCTTTCTTTACCTTTCAGTTCCTCAAACAAAAACCTCAAGCATGCATTGCATTTCTTTCCTCTTCTTCTTCTTCTTAATGGAAAATACCTTTACAGCAACAAAAGCCTGCTATTGTACGATAAGCAGCAAATGTAGAGAGGTGTCTGAAAATCCATTTAGAATTAATAATACCAAAACCGTTCTTGCTAATGAAAAATTGTAATTTATCTGAAGAGGCTCAGAGTCGTCTTTGAAATGCAAGATGTCACTTAGCTGGCATAAATGTGGGTTTTAATGGATACATTGACGGTGCTGCGGTATTGTTCTTGACAGTAGAAAATGATGTGAATAGCGTTGCTTGTCATTGTTGTGAAACTATTAATAGATCTGTAATTATGGTGGGAAAATTGTTGATTTTTTCTCTTCCTCTGTGGTATTTGATATGCTCAGCACAATGAGGAGATGAATTAGGACTAATAAACAGGTCTCATGATTCTGTCTCTAATTGGAGGATCATTATATCTCTTCCAGAGAGATGCCCACAGCCAAAGCCTTTAACAGCACTATTTCAAACAGGACACAAAGGCCTTAATGAATACTCCTGTGACTTCACACTATCTCTCGCAAAGGAAAGCACATATTCTGTTTTTATCTTACACATAGTTTCCTGTAATTGTTGGATTGAAGTGCTAGATCAATGCTGCATCCCTTGGAAATCATAATAATTAGGGGTTGCAGTTTTAGGTTAAAGAGCTAACCGATCACTTGAAGATGAAACTTGCGACGGCAGTAAATGCATCATTTACTTCTGTGTGTGTAAATGGGGTGAATATTGGAAAAAATATATCAGGTATTGTTATGGTGCGCTGCTAAATGTTTTACAATGTCCTTACATGCATACTTATGCACCGCCATTACAACACAATAACGAAAATACATAGAGCAAATATAATGCATGCTCAGGGAATGTGTTCAAATCTCTGGGTGCCATTTGCTCCCATCAGTGTAGCTGATAGAGTCATTAGAGAGCTGCTGCAGCTCGGCTCGGAGGTCTCTCTCCTGTAAATGGCTCTGTTCGATGGGTGAACAACCTTCACATGGTTCCGTGGCCTCAGAGCACTTCACTAAAGCTAATAGGTCATAGCAGCGGAGATGGGTGACAAAAGCGCGAGTGTTAACAATGGATAATGTGAGAATGGATTGCAGTTATCTGGTGCTTTCTCGGTTTCGCAATTCAAAGTGTTTTACATTGCAGCGAGTGAATTTTAAGTGTGACTCACATTGTTTTTTTTCCTCTGGCTGCAATCACAGCAAGGTTTGGCCATTTTTGACATTACACGTGTGACCTCCATGCTAATGGAGGAGCTTCTTCTTTATCTATTAGCGACTAACGTGATCACCCTTGGACGGCTGGAAAACCAAAAGTGCTGAAATCGTCTAAATTATGAGCTGAAGGATCTGTGGGTTTTTGCATATCACACCTCCTCTATGGCTTTAAGAAAAAGGGTGAAAGAGGTCAGCTCAATATGCATATAATTTGGGGTTACATTTGAAGTTTGGGTTTTAAGCTTCTTGATGAAAGACAGCCATGAATAAATGTAATCTTTTTCTCTCACATTTGGTCATTTGCTGAGAGCTTGGAAAAAAGTCTTTGTATGCGCTTTTGCCATTAATATTCTTTATTACTGTTCCTTGCGATTCATTGTCCTTCTGAAGTACCATAAATGATTGAGTTATGTCGCTGATTCAAGATATTTATTTACAGAAGTGAAGTTATTGCTGATTTGTGATATTCAACATACAATTAAAAAGCAGTATTGTCGCTGAGGCGTTTTCCGCCCTCAGTTCGTCACGGATGAACGAAATGGGAAAAGTTTAGGCCACACCGAAGTGGAACTTATTTGTTGAGCAAGGGAAAAAACAACGAGACGAGGGCAGACTGTCAAAGGATTGAACGCCATTCATCTGCTAACCTGCTCAAGGTGTGCCTGGTTGATGTCCTCCTCTTTGGTGGGGAACATATGTCCGCAGCAGCTGTGCCACCATGAATAGGCAGTGATTGTGTGCTAGCTAACTGCATTCCTGGGAGCCAGGCCAAGTCTGAGTGGAGTGAGCTGTCCCATTTTTGATACGAGCATTCCACCTGATTTACATGTCTCTTTTTGCACAGGATGAGCGGCGATTTCCTTGGGCCCGGAATGCACCTGACTTAGAAGATCTCATTTTTCTCGCCCCAAAGATGCTGAAAAGGTGATTCTGGAGATATTTCAGATGAAGCGTTATAAGGCATAAGGTGATGTGAGCAGCTGTGTTACTGTATTTTCCCAATGGCACAGTTTTCAAGAGCTGCAGTACAGATTCTAGTGGTGTGAGTTTAGCTGTAATGATGTATGGGGAAGTTTGACATGTGCTAGATGATCCAGTGAGGCTAAACTACTTCTGTTTGGGATGGGTGAAAAGCAGAAGGTGGAAACAGCTGTGGAAAGTTTTTTAAAATGATTATTTTTATGTTTTTTTAGAACTAAAAGAAACAGCAGGAAAAATGTACCTCTGTTCTAGCACGCTAATGTTTAGCTGGTATAATGTTTCCTATTTTGACCATTTTTGTTTAGCCTGTTAACATACTCGCACTTGCTAATTTGCGCTGAACATAGTACAACTTTTCTGATGATAATGTAATTATTTTGGCAGTTTTTGATCATAAATTAAGCCATTTTGATGTGAGGATGGTGCAAGATGAAAAGTTTTTTTTAAAAAGATTTTAAAATGAGAGAGCGACATCCCAGTTGCTTAGTGCTTAAGGAGCATGATAATAATTAAATTGATAATAATAATAAGCTTTATTTCTATTGCACCTTTGAAAACTAGAGTTGCAAAGTGCTTTACAAAACATTAATATATAAATACAGTGGTGGAAAAAAGTTTTCGTACACCCCGTTCATTTGCATGTACAGTCAAGCCCGAAATTATTCATACCCCTAGCAAATTTTGACTTAAAGTTACTTTTAAATGTAAATAAAAGCTGACAAATTATTCTTCCCACAATGATGCCTCTTGTACATCATCTTATTATCTTTTGGGAAACACCTGTGTCATTTCCAATCAAAAAAAAAAGTTGCTGATTGAATAAAAATAACTTTGAATCTAAATTTAAAATCCTAAATCCTAAAAAAAAAAGCCATTGAAAACATAAAATTGATTGGTTCCAGAAAAATGCGAAATTTTGAGTATTGGGTCATTTTGGTAGAATTTAGTTTTGTTAATTTGAATGAATATAAAGTAAAATGTCTGTACAGGTGGAATTTTAAGAACTTTTTTAAAAAACACACACACGCAAGCTCCACCAGTCAAACTTCTGAAATTATCCGATTAAAGATATGAATTTATGTTCAAACCATTTAACTGAAAACCTTCAATATCAGCCTCTAGGTGGCGCTAGAGTAAAGGTCTATAGGTGTCCAAAAGCAAAGGTCAAAAGGTCAAAAATGATAGTTAATTTGTTATATTACTTCTATACAGTAAAATATATTTTGAAAAAGTTTTTTTTTAATTTATTTTGTCATTTTGTAATTTTTTGCTAAACTTCAATTTAAAATCAGTCTGTGAAAGGATAAAGTCAGCGGCCTGAGCTCATGATCGGAAATAATTGCATGAAAACAATCAGCTCAGGCAGTGTTAAATATTTTATCACTGGATGCCATCGTTGCTTTCAAACATAGCGTCCGTCCTCCCCTACAATAAACCGAAACACCTGTAATTGTTATCAGACACTCGCGCAGGAAAGCAGGAGCAGTAAAAGGCGATCTGAATGTAAACATTAAGAGGCAGCGGCCGAACGGGAACGTCCTTTTCTGTGTGGGCCTGATGTCTGATCACAAACAAACAATAGACACATCTGCAATAATTTTCTGCATCCTATCAACCAGCCCCCCCACCCTCCCACGAGGAACAAGGTCAACAGACGAGCTCCGAATGGGCTGGGGATCCCAAAATAACAACCCGACCCCCACCGCCGCCGCCACCCCACCCGTTCTCTCTTAAACACAATCAAAGCCCTACTGCCTTTTTCCTTCATTGTTTAATTTCTGCCGGCTATCTTAGATATCTCTGCGGCTGTTCTTATCTTTGACCTTCAGCTTGTTGCTTTGTCGTCACCCCCTCCACCCCACCCCGCCCCACCCCCTCCTCCACCCACCTACCTGCTCTCCCACTCCCCCCCCAACGCCAGTGTGCTGCGACCTTCAGAGGGGTGTCATTACTCCCTGACCCATTTGACGATCCCCTCATGTGGAATGTGCATATGCCGAATCGCTGTGGATCTGCACAGTATGGGGTGAGGTGAAGTACTTACAGAAATATGACTTGACACGCTTTATCAAATGGGGAAAGATGAAGACGAAACAGCTGCTGGTGCTGTCGTAAGCAATCTGGCCGTGATTGAATAAAAGTGTCAGGAAAAGGGCCGCTTGATGGTCTTTTGTTCTCCCCCATCCAGCTTGATGTTAGTTTGAGCTGTCAGGAGGGAATCACAGCTGGGTGATTTATCAATACTTGGAGTGACCTTGTAGCCACACTGTTGTGTGTATGTATGAGTGTGTGTGTGTGTGTGTGTGTGTGTGTGTGTGTGTGTGTGTGTGTGTGTGTGTGTGTGTGTGTGTGTGTGTGTGTGTGTGTGTGAGAGAGAGAGAGAGAGAGAGAGAGACGCAGAGAATGTGTGTGTCTCTGTGTGTGTGTGTGTGTGTGTGTGTGTGTCTGTGTCTGTGTGTGATTGTGTGCACGCTTGTATCTGTGTGTGGCTCTCATGGATTAAAAAAGACACAAAGTGGAATATTTTCAAAATAGTTGGCACACATAGACAAAGACTTGGCTTGACTTGGAACAAAATTCGCTCTTCTCTTAAACACAGTAAGTGGATTGTTCTGCCAACACGATAAGGGTATTTTTCTCAACATCAGAGCACTCAAAGTACGACCAGCAAATGTTTGGGAGAGGAGTGTCTCTTTTAACTAAGTCTGCTTTTGAACATTTTTTTTTTTTAACTTAAATCGCTTTACTATTTTTTATAACCTGTCCACAGCAGCTCTTCACCTCACTACTTTCTTTGAGATGTACTTGGACAGCCTGTTTTCACAGCAGCCATTGACTGTCTCTGTTGTGATTAAGCAGATGTTTTATTGCAGACTGGAACAGTCATTACTGCCATAAACCCATCTGTGGAATTGCTTTTTATGCAAATTTACAAAGCATCTGCATAAATAAAGTTCTAATTAATACCTTTCTGCAAACCTCTGCGCTCTTTGATTCCTAAGTGTTCGTAATTGTGTACAAGCAGGTAGAAAGTACAAATCAATGCTCACAACATGAGAGGGTTTTGTTCCTCATGTACGCCATTTGTGTTTTCTTTTATAATCCTGGCGGCTGAACTGAGAATAAACAACAAAATAAAATGTTGTTTAGCAATATTTTGCAGATTTATAGATTTTTTTTTTGCTTAGCTGTTAATTAAAAATATACTGTATGTTCATATCTAATTAGAATTTGACAACCAAACATGGTTAAGTATTGGCAAACGGTTGTTTAAGAATGAGCTTAAAGCAATTTCAATCAAGGATAACATTTATGTAAAGTTGCAGTGAGTTGCAGTTTTAGCTCCTGTTGTAGGTTACAAGGGAAATAAAACAAAATCTGCTGCTACCGGTTGATTGGGAACTACTGAAGAGTAAAGTTTCCCCGAGAACATTAAGGCTGCTTTATAGATCCCTTTGTTGTGAGGGTGCCAATGGAAGCTCATTAATTTCCCCAGGTTTTTAATGGGGAGTGTTGAACATGTGGCAAGAGTTGTCTTGGTGGGACTCTTACGAGTTGCACTTCTGCTGCTGGAAGGATGCTGTATTTGTTAATTGTAGAGGTGTTCATTTGCTCAGTAATCAAGCGCATTTTATTTGGAAAATTGTACAAAGCAATTTATTTAAGCACTGCATCATCAAAAGTACTGTTTAAGCACCGACTTAAATGATCAAATATACCATGCAATGTCAGTATATTCTTTTTGATGGAAACCAGTTAGTTTTAGTTTTTGTACATAGTATTAGAAACTAGTATTTTTATTTATACATTCCCCTATTCTTGCCATTTAAGTCGAGTACGTTGCATAACTAACCTCATGCGAACCCTCTTGTATACCAAAGTACAGTCAATTTAAAAGCTAAAAGTCATCTGGAGTGAACTTGAACTTCCAGTATCTCTGAAATCAGAAGAAGAAAGGAAATTTTGTGAATAAAGAAGGACTTTATTTAATGATTAAAGGAGGCATCTGAGCCATGTACGAGAAGGAGGAGGTGCTGTCAGCGAGGTCAGGGGAAAATGAAGAATGCTTTCAAAAAGCATGTTGGGATGAAGGCAGCGTATTCTTCATTTAACTTTTATTTGGCGGGGATTAAGGAACAGCGTCGTCTTTAAAGCAAACGGACGTCCTTGTTGCTTGTTTCTTCTTAATGTTACTCTCAAGTGTGAAACAACAGATCATTTTAAGTTGATTCACTAGGTGGCAGTGTCACTTTTTTTTGAACACAATAGCTCCACGCTTCAGCAATCTGAAATAAGGGACACTGAGCTTAAGTGCCAAATCCCAGCTTTGATTTGACTAAGTTAATGTCAGTATTGAAAGAAGTTTGTGTGAGATATAGCCCTTTTAACATATTGCAAAGGTTCACAAGAAATTGGACACCTGGCCACTGAATGTTTCTTTGGCAGCTGAGTGTTGCTTCAGTGTTGCAAAAAAAAAAAAAAGAAGAGAGCTCACGTGGCTCAAAGCTGATGGAGGTTTGCCATTTAGATTGAGGTGTGGAGCTGGCGAAAAATGAAACTTAAAAGACGCGAGAATCTTTCAGAGATATTGACAGTCAAAAAAGAAGAAAATTAGTGTTGTTGATTACCAGGGGGGAAAAAAACATTTGCAAGACGAAGTAAACCCCTTTTTATGACTGAAGCAGCCTATGAATACTCTCCAGGATGTAGCTGTGTATGTTTCCAAGATTTAATAACCGTAACTTCAAATGCAAACCCCTGGTGGGCCTTCAAAACACAAAGGCTGGGTCACTGTCTGCAAAAACACTGAAAAATAAACTAAAAGAGTGTTATTTACTCATGAAACAGAAATCAACCCCTATAAAAATGATGGAAAATAAGAAACCCTCCTCTGTCAAACATGGTGGTGGGCACTGTTCCCTCTAAGCTACACGCGTGCGCAATTGCGCACTGCTGACACGGTCTCCGCGCACAGAAAATCTGCGCTGCGCACAAAAAAAAAAAATCCAACCTAAATTGTAAATAAAATAAACACGTAACAATTCATTCTGCATCCTATCAACCAGCCCCCCCACCCTCCCACGAGGAACAAGGTCAACAGACGAGCTCCGAATGGGCTGGGGATCCCAAAATAACAACCCGACCCCCACCGCCACCCCACCCGTTCTCTCTTAAACACAATCAAAGCCCTACTGCCTTTTTCCTTCATTGTTTAATTTCTGCCGGCTATCTTAGATATCTCTGCGGCTGTTCTTATCTTTGACCTTCAGCTTGTTGCTTTGTCGTCACCCCCTCCACCCCACCCCGCCCCACCCCCTCCTCCACCCACCTACCTGCTCTCCCACTCCCCCCCCAACGCCAGTGTGCTGCGACCTTCAGAGGGGTGTCATTACTCCCTGACCCATTTGACGATCCCCTCATGTGGAATGTGCATATGCCGAATCGCTGTGGATCTGCACAGTATGGGGTGAGGTGAAGTACTTACAGAAATATGACTTGACACGCTTTATCAAATGGGGAAAGATGAAGACGAAACAGCTGCTGGTGCTGTCGTAAGCAATCTGGCCGTGATTGAATAAAAGTGTCAGGAAAAGGGCCGCTTGATGGTCTTTTGTTCTCCCCCATCCAGCTTGATGTTAGTTTGAGCTGTCAGGAGGGAATCACAGCTGGGTGATTTATCAATACTTGGAGTGACCTTGTAGCCACACTGTTGTGTGTATGTATGAGTGTGTGTGTGTGTGTGTGTGTGTGTGTGTGTGTGTGTGTGTGTGTGTGTGTGTGTGTGTGTGTGTGTGTGTGTGTGTGTGTGAGAGAGAGAGAGAGAGAGAGAGAGACGCAGAGAATGTGTGTGTCTCTGTGTGTGTGTGTGTGTGTGTGTGTGTGTCTGTGTCTGTGTGTGATTGTGTGCACGCTTGTATCTGTGTGTGGCTCTCATGGATTAAAAAAGACACAAAGTGGAATATTTTCAAAATAGTTGGCACACATAGACAAAGACTTGGCTTGACTTGGAACAAAATTCGCTCTTCTCTTAAACACAGTAAGTGGATTGTTCTGCCAACACGATAAGGGTATTTTTCTCAACATCAGAGCACTCAAAGTACGACCAGCAAATGTTTGGGAGAGGAGTGTCTCTTTTAACTAAGTCTGCTTTTGAACATTTTTTTTTTTTAACTTAAATCGCTTTACTATTTTTTATAACCTGTCCACAGCAGCTCTTCACCTCACTACTTTCTTTGAGATGTACTTGGACAGCCTGTTTTCACAGCAGCCATTGACTGTCTCTGTTGTGATTAAGCAGATGTTTTATTGCAGACTGGAACAGTCATTACTGCCATAAACCCATCTGTGGAATTGCTTTTTATGCAAATTTACAAAGCATCTGCATAAATAAAGTTCTAATTAATACCTTTCTGCAAACCTCTGCGCTCTTTGATTCCTAAGTGTTCGTAATTGTGTACAAGCAGGTAGAAAGTACAAATCAATGCTCACAACATGAGAGGGTTTTGTTCCTCATGTACGCCATTTGTGTTTTCTTTTATAATCCTGGCGGCTGAACTGAGAATAAACAACAAAATAAAATGTTGTTTAGCAATATTTTGCAGATTTATAGATTTTTTTTTTGCTTAGCTGTTAATTAAAAATATACTGTATGTTCATATCTAATTAGAATTTGACAACCAAACATGGTTAAGTATTGGCAAACGGTTGTTTAAGAATGAGCTTAAAGCAATTTCAATCAAGGATAACATTTATGTAAAGTTGCAGTGAGTTGCAGTTTTAGCTCCTGTTGTAGGTTACAAGGGAAATAAAACAAAATCTGCTGCTACCGGTTGATTGGGAACTACTGAAGAGTAAAGTTTCCCCGAGAACATTAAGGCTGCTTTATAGATCCCTTTGTTGTGAGGGTGCCAATGGAAGCTCATTAATTTCCCCAGGTTTTTAATGGGGAGTGTTGAACATGTGGCAAGAGTTGTCTTGGTGGGACTCTTACGAGTTGCACTTCTGCTGCTGGAAGGATGCTGTATTTGTTAATTGTAGAGGTGTTCATTTGCTCAGTAATCAAGCGCATTTTATTTGGAAAATTGTACAAAGCAATTTATTTAAGCACTGCATCATCAAAAGTACTGTTTAAGTACCGACTTAAATGATCAAATATACCATGCAATGTCAGTATATTCTTTTTGATGGAAACCAGTTAGTTTTAGTTTTTGTACATAGTATTAGAAACTAGTATTTTTATTTATACATTCCCCTATTCTTGCCATTTAAGTCGAGTACGTTGCATAACTAACCTCATGCGAACCCTCTTGTATACCAAAGTACAGTCAATTTAAAAGCTAAAAGTCATCTGGAGTGAACTTGAACTTCCAGTATCTCTGAAATCAGAAGAAGAAAGGAAATTTTGTGAATAAAGAAGGACTTTATTTAATGATTAAAGGAGGCATCTGAGCCATGTACGAGAAGGAGGAGGTGCTGTCAGCGAGGTCAGGGGAAAATGAAGAATGCTTTCAAAAAGCATGTTGGGATGAAGGCAGCGTATTCTTCATTTAACTTTTATTTGGCGGGGATTAAGGAACAGCGTCGTCTTTAAAGCAAACGGACGTCCTTGTTGCTTGTTTCTTCTTAATGTTACTCTCAAGTGTGAAACAACAGATCATTTTAAGTTGATTCACTAGGTGGCAGTGTCACTTTTTTTTGAACACAATAGCTCCACGCTTCAGCAATCTGAAATAAGGGACACTGAGCTTAAGTGCCAAATCCCAGCTTTGATTTGACTAAGTTAATGTCAGTATTGAAAGAAGTTTGTGTGAGATATAGCCCTTTTAACATATTGCAAAGGTTCACAAGAAATTGGACACCTGGCCACTGAATGTTTCTTTGGCAGCTGAGTGTTGCTTCAGTGTTGCAAAAAAAAAAAAAAGAAGAGAGCTCACGTGGCTCAAAGCTGATGGAGGTTTGCCATTTAGATTGAGGTGTGGAGCTGGCGAAAAATGAAACTTAAAAGACGCGAGAATCTTTCAGAGATATTGACAGTCAAAAAAGAAGAAAATTAGTGTTGTTGATTACCAGGGGGGAAAAAAACATTTGCAAGACGAAGTAAACCCCTTTTTATGACTGAAGCAGCCTATGAATACTCTCCAGGATGTAGCTGTGTATGTTTCCAAGATTTAATAACCGTAACTTCAAATGCAAACCCCTGGTGGGCCTTCAAAACACAAAGGCTGGGTCACTGTCTGCAAAAACACTGAAAAATAAACTAAAAGAGTGTTATTTACTCATGAAACAGAAATCAACCCCTATAAAAATGATGGAAAATAAGAAACCCTCCTCTGTCAAACATGGTGGTGGGCACTGTTCCCTCTAAGCTACACGCGTGCGCAATTGCGCACTGCTGACACGGTCTCCGCGCACAGAAAATCTGCGCTGCGCACAAAAAAAAAAATCCAACCTAAATTGTAAATAAAATAAACACGTAACAATTCATTCTGTGCTATTTTTCTTTTTTTTTTTTTTTTTTTCTTTTTTTGTCTGCATTTGTTCTCATTGTTTAACTCCACAAAAGGGGAGTCAACATTTTATGAGATTGATGCATATTTTAGTCTTGCAGCCAAATATTTTAATATTTAGTGCATGTGTGTGACCATCACCGGCCCTCCCTGAAAGCTAAGCAGATATACTTTATTAGAATTCCCTATTATGAGCCAGGGAGGGCAGTGCTACACCTAAGTGATGTGTGGGGGAAACAAAGACTGGACAGGACGAACAGGACGAACAGGATGAACAGGGATAGAAAATAACAGGCGTTGCTATTGCAATTAAAGATTGTAAGGTGGTGTGTTATGCCCAACTACTAATTGCCCATCAATAAAAAAAATAAATAAATAAATAAATAAAAATTTGAAAAAAGAAAAGAAAACCAAACCAACACAAAAGAAAAAGAGATTCAATAATAAATGAACAAATGGTACTGAGCACCATAATTGTGGGTGTCTTGATAGTATAGAATAGAATAGAATAGGCCAGAAAAGGATACTAGTGCGAGAGAGAATGAGTTTAGGGTAGAGACTGGAGAAATTCTCAGCACATTCTGGCGGGACCCATCAATCGCTGAAATGGGACTCGGCAGTAGCTGGCAAGACCTGATCAAACATGCAAGTGTGAAGAACCCCGAAGCCCAGAACAGCAATCATGGCAAGGCAGGGCCAAGTCAACAGGGCATCCCTCCCCCCGGGCCGTAGGAGCCACAGGGCGGCACCCCCAGAGAGCCACCGGGGCCACCGTGAACGACGCGAACCCGGAGAACAAGAGGGAGCAGCTACTGACACCCCCTGCGCGCCCAGACCGACCCAGGTGGCCCGGGGCACGAGGACCCACCCGCCACCCAAACCCTAACCCCGCCCACCCCAGTCCCCACCAAACCCCCCACCCCACCACCCGACCCGCCCACCCCCACCCCCTCTCCCTCCCCCGAGGGGGCCAACGGCCCCACACAGCCAGGAAGCCAGACACAGGGGCCGAGCGGCCCACCGAAGGGATGGCAACCAGCCCATCACAAGGCAGGCCACCACCGGGAGCCGGCCAGAGGAAATCGGAGCCGGGACCCGATGTGAGTCCAGAGGGTAAAAATGGACAGTGTGGTGGGGCCCGGCGACGCCGACAGGGAGGCACCCCGCATACCCCCCGCACCAGGCCCCAGGTGAGCGCAGTACACCCAGGGCCCCCACTCCCCGCAATGCGCCCCGACAACCCACCAGGACAGAGCCACCACATGCCACCAGCCCGCAGTACAGCCACAGCGCCCACCAGGACGGCCAATCCAGCCCCCGCAGCCCACCAAGAGCCATCGCACCTGCCCGGACCCGTCGGGCACGCAGGGGAACCCCCCCCGACCGCAGCCCCCAGGTCCCGGGGACCCCCCAGCCACAGCAACACGGATGATGGTCCACCCCCGCCACACCATAGCTATAAGGGGGCCGGGTCCCACCAGTGAGGCCATATTAGTGAGATCCCCCCATTACTCCCTGTTAATATGTCTCCCGATCCCAGACTGGAGACATTATCCCTGCACCGTGATAGTGTAACCCTGAGTGTCATGTGGTGCATTAAAAGTGGGGAGGCTGGGCGAGGCGTCCAGGGGGCGGGCCAGAGGACCACAGAGGATGGCTACTCTGCAGCCTACCCTGGCCCAAGTTCCCCGAGCCGTCCCAGACCAACCCCCAAGGTGTGAGTGTATGTGGTGCATTAAAAAGAAATTAGAGAGCAGGGGAGGCAAGCAAGAGGGTGATGGGGAAGAGACAAGGCCGTAGAGCCCTGCCATCCGCCCCACCACAGAGCCCATCGTTCCTGCCCCCACCTGCTCTCGGGGCCCTAGCTGTTGTGTCCCTATATGTGCCTAAGACTAACTATATACAGTGACGTGTGGAGTGTGTGAAGTGCACAGTAAGAGGCAGTCTGGTGTGGATCCGGCCCATGAGGAGAGAGCAGCGGGGGAGACAGGTAGTAAGACCACCGGTACTGATGCAGAGGGCCCCCAGAGCCCAGAGGCAAGAGGCCAAGGTGAGCCCACACGAACCCGACCGGCCCGGCCAGCACCGAAACCCCCAGAAGTCGCAGCGCTAGAGCAGCGCCCCGGTAGGCGCCACAGCCCCACCACGGGCCAGCCGCATGCAGCACCCCGCCCCGGAGGGAGGACCAGGCCGCACCACTAGGAAGCAAGGGCCATGAGCCCCCACGCCCACCCCGGAGCCGGCACGTCCAGGATGCAGGGCGCCCACTCCGCAGCACCACCGAGACCCCACCCACCCCACTACTCCCCAGGACAGCACCGGGCCCGGACAGAAGCCCCCAGCCAGCAGAAATTTATCTCCAGTGGCGGCACACAGGCAAGTACCAAGGCCTGTGCCCGGATGAGCCAGAGCCACCCCCCCAGAGAGACCACCCGGCCCCCATGCCAGACCCCCAGGCAGCGGAGGGCCCCCAGCCCCCCCAGGGGAGGGAGAGGGACGAGGACGAGCGGCCAGGCAGGAGAGGAGGGAGGAGGAGGGAAGCAGAGCAGGAAAGGACAGGGGAGCGACCGGAGGGCCGACCCACCCCAAACCCCAGGGCCAGCCAGGGCGCCCCAGAAGAGACCAGCCGCCGCCACCCCCAAGGCCCCAGGAGAGCGCACAGACCCAGCAGACCCAGGACTCAAAGGGAGAGACACCGGGGACACCCACCCCCAGGCAGAGGGGCCCGAGCCACGCAGGCCCCGCAGAGCCAGAGAGCAACCCCAAGAGCAATAGGGAAGGGACACCACCAGTGTATGCACACAGCCTTGAAGTCCATGGTGCCATCCTACTTAAAAAGGTAGAGGGTTAATAAGCTGAAATAAAGCAGAGAGAAGTCAGACCATACACACAGACAGAATAATAATTACAATTTTATGAGGGAAATGGCATACGCCCACATACAAGCGGAGGCTATAGATTAATATTTATTGATTTAATAAATGGAGACCATTTTTCTTTGAAGGAGTCCAAATGGTTTTTTCTGATAGCAGATATTCTCTCTAGTGAAATGTGTTCTGTGAGGAGGTTCAGCCAATGGGTGATGTTGAGGGCTTTCTTATCTTTCCAGTTAACTAAAATTGTCTTTTTGGCAATGGCGATAGCTGCAAGTGTGGGTTGGATATGAATGTCTGGAAGGGCTGTTTGCGTTAGATCACCAATTAGGCAAACGTTAGGGGAATGTGGAATCCCGCAGTCCAAAATATTGGAGAGTTTCTGCGTGATTGTTACCCAGAATTGATAGACGGGTGTACAAAGCCACAGAGCGTGAAAGTAAGTGTCAGTCATGTTTTGGGTGCATTGCGTACATGTGTCTGAGCGTGAGAAGCCCATTTTATACAGTTTATATTGCGTTATATGCGTTCTGTGAAGCACCTTAAATTGGATCAATTGTAAGTTGGTGTTTTTAGTCATTTTAAATGTGTTTTCACAGATTTGGGTCCAAAAATCAGAGTCAAAAGATTTGGATACGTCTTTTTCCCATTTTTGAGTTGGTAGGTGTATAGAGTGTGTCTTTGAGAGTAAACCATAAATTTTTGAGAGATTCTTCTTATTTCTTGGAGAGAGTTTCACAATGTAGTCGACAAATTCAGGTGGCTGTAAATCCGTTGGCTGTAAAGTAGTCTGAAGCGATGGAATTCTACTTGTAATAGTCTTCTTTACCTGTAGGTACTGAAGAAAATTTCCATTTCTTATTTCAAATGTTTGGAATAAGTTTATATATGTCCTAAATGTGTTATCATCCAGAAGGTGATGGAGGTGAGTAACTCCTCTCTCTGCCCATGTGCTGAAATAAAGAGCTATTTTGTTGTTTGCAAAATCAGGGTTGTGCCAGATTGGGGAGAGTATACTGGGTTTTAATTGGGAGCCTGTGGTTTCCAGTGCTTTCCACCAAGCAGACAAGGTGGAAGCGATCATAGGGTTCTTGAAGCAGGAGTGATGTTTAAGGGCAGAAGTGATAAAGGGAAGGTCAGAGATTTTGATCTGGTTACAATCTAACTGTTCTAGTTCCAGCCAGGAGTTATATTCTTCATGAGGATGTATCCATTTGGTGAGATATTGTATTTGGTTGGATAAATAATAATACATGAAGTTGGGAGCCTCCAGTCCCCCTTCGGATTTATTCTTCTGGAGGGTAGTCAGACTGATTTTAGCCTTTTTATTCTTTGAGTAGAATTTACCAATAGCGGAGTCTAATGATTGGAACCACTTTGATGTGGGTTTAAATGGAATCATGGAGAAAAGATAGTTGATTTTAGGTAATATTTTCATTTTGACTGTAGCTATTCGTCCCAAAAGGGAGATGGGGAGGTTGTTCCAACGCCTCAGATCATCACAGACTTTGTCCAAAAGTGGAGTGAAGTTCAGGTGAACTAATTCTGAGAGTTTGGAGGAAATATTTATGCCCAGATATCTGATGTTGCCAGTAGGAAAAGAATAATGCGAGTTTTGGGCTGCGGGCTTCCACGAGTTTTCTGTTAAAGGTAATATAATTGATTTTGACCAGTTGACGGAGTAGTCTGAAAGACGCGAGAAGGTTGTGATGAGGTTAAATACTTCCTTTACTGAAGTTTTGGGTTCTTGTAGATAAAGTAAAATGTCATCTGCGTATAGGTTAATTTTATGTTCAGACTCCAGAGCACAGATACCTTTGATATCGGTGTTCTGACGTACAGCTGTTGCTAATGGTTCGATAAAGATCGCAAACAATAAGGGAGAGAGTGGGCATCCCTGTCTCGTTCCCCTTTGCAGACTGAAGCTTTGTGAAGTGATCCCATTAGTGGTGACTGTAGCCTTGGGTGAGTTGTACAGAGCTGATACCCACTGGATAAATGATTCTCCGAAGCCAAATTTGTGGAGCACAGCAAAGAGAAAGGACCAATTAACTTTGTCAAAGGCTTTTTCTGCGTCTAGTGACATAACAATAGCTTCTTTGTTGTGGCGTTGCGTCAAAGAGATTAGATTTAGAAGTCTTCTGATGTTGTTGGTGGAGTGTCGGCCATTTATAAATCCTGTTTGATCGCTGTGAATTATTGATGGGATGATTTTCTCCAGCCTAGAGGCGAGAGCTTTTGAGATAATTTTGATGTCGGTGTTGATTAGTGACAGAGGTCGATAGCTAGAGGGAAGCGTAGGATCTTTGTCTGGTTTCAATAATAATTTAATTGCAGCTGTATTCATGTGCGGACTGATATAACCATTATTTTTAATCTCTGTCACTGTCCTGAAGAAAAGGGGTGCTAACATTGACCAAAAATGTTTAAGAAATTCAGCAGGGAAACCATCAGGACCAGGTGCCTTGCCTGCTGGCATACTGTCTAATGCACATTGTAATTCTTTCATAGTCAGTGGAGCATCTAATATGTCTCTGTAATTTGACGTTAGTTCGGGCATGTTTAGATTGTTGAGAAAATTATGTATATCTTCTATGTTTGGGTTAACTGCTGCTGAGTATAAACTCTGGTAATAATTATAGAAGGTCTGGTTGATTTCCTGAGGTGACTGAGTATACTTTCCTGTGCTATTTTTCAGTGTGAGTCAGTGAGTGACCGGTGACTGGCTGCTGCAGCCAATGATGCGATTCACATACGTATTTACCATAGACTGTATATAATGGTATTTACGCAGCTAACCAACGTCAGGCGTCCTTATGTGCAGCCATCGTTGTTCTCATAGATATGAATGAGTAGATAGGACACGCCCCTTTGAGCTGCGTGCTACAGCGAGGCTAAGCTAGTGGGGGAAAAGTTTCAGTGCATTCCGTTGATGTAGACGGCGTGAAAACGGAAACAAGTATGCCGGCTCACTGTGCTGCATACAATTACACACTACGTCGTACGATTGAGACAAGGAAACTTGGAATGACTTTTCATAGGTAAGAATAGTTTTTGGCTCTTTTTTCATTATTAAATCTTGTTGCGAGCTTCCAGGCTATGAGAGCTAACTAGTTAGCCACTAGCAAAACGCTAAGGCGAGCTAGCAGCTTGACAACCAAATACCAGACGATTAATAGTAGCTGGAGTATAGTTGTACAAGCAGTAGTAGTAATACTAAAAGTACAAGCAGCAGTAGTAGTATAAACAGCTGTTAGAGTCATAGAAGTAGTATCAGCATTTGTAATAGTATTACAAGCTGTAGTAGCAGTGCCAGTATCAGCAGCAGTAGTGAGTACTACCACTACTAGTAGTAGTCACATTGATATTACTACCACCAATACTACCAATAGTAGTTATAAAGCCTAACTCATGTATATCCAGATTACCATCTATGTTCTTCCTCCAAACCCATTTTATGATTGGGATTACAGGCAGTTCTTCAGGACTGCTCTCAAATAATTGAAATGTTACTAAACAATGTTATACTTATCAAATTAAATTGCTCTGGTCTCCAGTATATTGGCGAATTTGGTTCTTTGTACTTAATTTATTAGCATGATTTCTTTTTAAATATGTTGTGTACAGACTTATTTACTTCTCTGTCTACTTTTTTTTACTCCATGTAGGTTTCCCAAAGACTATGGCTTGAGGAGGAAGTGGAAGCAGCTCTGAGGAGAGAGGGGTTTGCTGCAAATGATGAGTGGGTGCTCTGCAGTGATCATTTTAAACCTGTGAGTTTGACAGGGCTGGGCAGGTTTGTCGGCTTAGACCTGGTGTCATTCCATCAGTGTTAAACTTCCCGGCTCATCTTGGAAGAGTACGTGCCAGAAAGACCACGACCAAGCAGCCTTGAGATCTTAGGCAGCGTCTCCCTCAGGTGGGTGTCGACGGTGTTCACGGTCAGGTCTGTGGTAATCCAGTCAAAAAACAAAACAGAAAAAAATCTAGATTATAAATCAACATGTAACCAAAGCACTCTGTGTATAACGCCATAGTATAGGATGTAGTTCAGAAAATGTCAAAGTATAGTATACTTTACTCAAGAATAACATAGTATGGCCTGTAGTTCATAGTACAGCATGTTGGCAAGAAAAAAAACAAAACATAGATTATTATGTGGTTCAAAAAGCGCAAAATGATAGGATGTTGCCTAAAATTGTCATGTATGATATGTGGTTTAAAAAATGTCATAGTGCAGTATATTGTCAAAATAGTGTTATTCAAGAAAACATCAGAGTATAATATGTTGTCTATAAAATGCCATAGAATAATAATTTCATTGCACAAGTAAAAGTATAGTAACTTTTAAAACTGTTCGAATTCTTATATGTTGCTAAAAAAAACAAAAAAAAACTAAAACAAAAAACGTCACAGTAATATGTCAATTAAAAAAGCCTATAGTATAGTGTGTCGCCCAACAAACATCATAGTATAACATGTCGCTCTAAAAACGTCACAGTATAGCCTTTAGTCCACAGCTGTCGGTAGGTGAGGGGCAACACAAAAACAGTCTAAACGCTGGTTTCCAGAGGGTTAGACGAGAATTTATTTGAAAGAGTAAGTTTACAACAACACAACATGTGAGGGGGTTAAAAACAAATGGGTGTTAGTAAAATAAAAATAAATAAACAGAACTAAAAGTGAACTTCACGTTGACATTGATGGGCATTCCAACCAGGAACAAAGTCAAAGATGATCAGTACGAAAAAATCCTCTTCCTGTTCACCTCTTAAAACCCAGAAACACACTGCAGTAGCACCCTTAACTAAAACTACCAATGGGTTCCCTGTTTTCCTTTGTGAACAATTCAAAGGTCCCTCTCTATCTCCCCACACATCCACCAACCACTGGAACACATCTCCAAAGTTCTGCTGGGCCAGCTCAGCTTCCCCTCAGAAGAAGTGCCGCCACCTGCCAGATGAAGGAGCCTTTTGAGAGGGAGCTGGCATCATGATTGGACTGTACTTTGGTCTGTTCCAATCCAGCTTCAGCTCCAGAGACGGCAGGCGGGACGAGTCAACGGAGGCCAGGTGGACGAAGGCATGAAGCTGAGTACAATCCAGAAAACAACAGAGGAGTGCAGCGGTCCAGAGCCATTTTAAATTTTAAATACTTTTTTAAATACTTTCATTTACTGCAAATGAATATCTACTCCAAATGTCTCACTAATAATCGTTATCAGCCTTAAAAACTCACAAAACACCCCTCTATACTCGACCACACTTAGTACAGTCCGGTTCCCCTTTCTATAAATCTGCTTGGAATCTTCCACTTCCTGTTTGTCAAAGTGGCCTTCTACCTGGACAGGTTTTGTTGGAGCTCATGCAACAAACATTCTGGGTAACTGCACTTTACTATGGATGGATGACACTGAATTAGAGTCTGTTTTAATGAGACTGAGTTAAGATGTGTAGCTCTGTCATTAAATAGGAAATTATTTCTCAGAATTCACAGAGAAAAGTCTGAAATGTTTGCTAGGTTAGCGTCCCACATGTACTTTGGCTCAGCTAAAGCTAACTCTCTCCAACTTCTGGATCTCTTGAGTTGCTTGTTGTTAAAATATCTTGCTAGAGGTGCTGAAGCTCAGAAAGTCTGAGATGTTTGTTCAAAATAAGCTCATTCTCAAGTCTGATCTGAACTGTTCTCTTTTGTTTGAACTTTCCCTAAACTTAGGAGTTAATGACAGAGCAGCACAACCAGACTCAGTCTCATTTATGTAGAGATTAAACTTCAGTGTCATTCATTGATGTGAAAGTGCAGTTTTTCAAAAGTTTGTTGCACATGCTCCTGACCAAACCAGTCCAGGTGGAAGACAATGTGAAGAGAAAGCTCCAGAGGATGAATATCACACATTTACGTTGGAAATAAATGTCCTTTAATTAGACATTGTCATGCAAAAGTTGGATTTCCCTTTAATGATGTTCAAATCTTTGTTGAGTGTTTTGTTGATGTTGGTTTCTAAATGTTGTCTGACACTCTGCCCCAAAGATTAAAACCTTCTACGGCTCACAAGCTGCAACAATTCACACATTATCAACTATCTTTCTGACTAAACTGAGATAAAAAAGTGAAAAACTGTCTGATTCCTGCATCATGAATGTAAATCTTTTTGGTTTTTATGACCGTAAACTGAATATATTTGGGTTTGACATTTTATAAACCAAAACAAGAAATGAATTACTGGAGAAAACAACAGATTAATGGACAAAGAAAATGTGTTTTCTAACATATATGGCTGAATTACTCCAACATTACAAGATACGTGCAATTTGAATTCAATTTTATTTATATAACGCCAAATACAGGTCAAATTGTCTCAAAGTGCTTTATTTTTATATTTTTTTGTCATATTTAAAATATGACAAAGTAAGAAATTTAAACCTCTTGACTAATCCAATTTATTTAGTTTTTAAGAGACTAATTGACAATTAAAATGTTCTCCTCTAAAACTAATTAACATGAGGTCAAATAGAAGGAACAGTTTTAAATACTGCAGTCCCACGACGACAAGAATAAAGTTTGTCAACAAAAACAAAATCTGCTGGTGGATTCCATTAAAGTCCTAATAAAGGATAATAAAGTGTGATACTAAAGGTTTGTGGTGCTAAAAATGTCAAAGTAAAGATATGAAGTTGAACATCTGGATGGAGGTTGATAAAAGTTGACCTTCTTTCATTTCTCTGGAGCCAACTCCATGGATTTTATGGATGGTGGTTAAAGACCTGCTCTTCTAGTCGTCTTCCTTCTTGTTGCTGTAAAAAGTCAATCCATCCTGGCCGACTTCAACACCTCTTCATGACAACTTGTTCTGCCTCCAGCCTGGTGGAATCTCAAGAAACTCGGGAAAACCTGTGGAGACTCGAAGAACTCGTGGGGCGGGGGAAGGTGTGGTGGGCGGTGGGGGGAGGTGGGGGAGTAGAGGGGGGAGGCCGCCACCCACCTCCCCACCTACTCTCCGCCCTGACTCCACCCAGACTCCGCCTTGGCTCCACCCATGTGGTCACTTCATGAACTACGATGTCAAAGGGACGACGAATTTATTTCTTTTTATCTGATCTGTAGCTCAGTGAGTTAAGGATTTGCCTATGGAGCTGCAGGTCGCTGGTTCAAGACCAGACACTTCTTAAATTTTCATTAAAATCCTGACAAAGACAAAGAAAGAAAAGTGCCAGTGGCGGGTCTTGAACCTGCAACCTTCCGCTTGGTAGTCCGTCTTCTTTTCCCCTGAGCTACTCGCTCAGATACTAATTTTTCTTTTTTTTGCGCATTTATCATCTATTTTTTGTCGTTTTCAAGTTTTTTTTTTAACTTGAGTCTCGACTCGACCGTTTTTCTCAGGAGGTTGGACTTCAGCCTTTGTTCTGGAGGGTTGAACCCTCAGTTCCAAGACTTTCCAAGCCTCCACACCTCCCGAGTCCTCAGGACCTGAGCTTTCACACAGTCTGAGGGCTGAAATTTTCTAAGTCCCACAGTAGTTCTCTGTTAGTTTGAACCTTTCGACAGTCTGAGGACTGAAATCTTAAAAGTTCTTGAGTAGTTCTGTGTTAGTTTGAACCTTCAGACAGTCTGAGGACTGAAATTTTAAAGGTTTCTCAGTACTTCTCTGTTAGTTTGAACCTTCAGACAGTCTGAGGACTGAAATCTTAAAAGTTTCTCAGTACTTCTCTGTTAGTTTGAACTTTCTAGTTAACAGAAGCCTTAAAACTTGTGACCATGAGTCTTGATTTCACATGTAGACCATCCATCTGAGTTCTTCTCAGATCTTCACCTGTGGGTTTTTTAGAAATCCTCAACAAACTTAGATTCTTTACACTGAACAGTAAAGTTTGTGGAGATCAGAAGGTAACATTAGTTTGATCGATGCATTCAACTGCTAGTAGACTTTATCTGGAAATCAGTTTTCTGAAATGAGTTCTTAGTAAATCTGTCCACAGTCAAACCAAGAACATAGAAAGAGGAAATGTTTGAAGAAACAACTTGATGTTTTCATTTCAGACTAGAAAACACTTTAAGGCCTTTATCTGTTTTTGCTCTTTTGATCATTTTATTGTTTATGTTTAATTTGATCTTCTAAAGTTTAACTGGTGTCTTTTCAAAGGTTTTATCTTTAGTTTGATTCTTCTTAAATGTTTAGTTTTGCTCTTTTGTCACCTTTTATTCTGTTCTAACGTCTGATCTGATTTTGAAATGTTTTGTCTTTTTAATGTTTAATTGTTGTTTTTTCAAGTGTTTTATCGGCTTGTTTGATAAATTTCCTTTTCTTTCCCAATGTTTAATTTTTCGATTAAATCTTTAAGGTTTTTCTTTTTAAATGTTTTACCACCTTTTAATGTTTAATTTTCTTTTTTAATGCTTCATTGTATTTTCTGTTTAATTCCTATTTAAAGTTTTATTGTCTTTAAGATTTAATTTTCTAATTAAACATTTAATTTTTTAATTAAATGTTTTGACTTTTAAAGGTTTAATAATCTAATTAAATGTTTTGTATTTTTCTAAATGTGTAATATTCTTGTTTAATTGTATTTTTTAAATGTTTAATTATCTAAAATATTTCATCTTTTATGTTTAATATTTTTGTTTAAAATTTTTTGTTTAATTTCATAATTACATGCTTTATATCTTCCATTTTATTATCTAATTAAATATTTTGTCTATTATAATTTAATTGTATTCAATGTTTAATTTTCTTTTTATAAGTTTTAATATTTTAAATGTTTTTTTCCTTTGATCTAATTGCTTTTTTACTGTAGTTTATTTCTTTAATCTTTTTTTCTGTCAAGATTTTAACCCCAACCTTAAAAATGAAACAAACCCTTAAATCACAATGAAAATACTTCTGTTGTCACAATCACAAGTTAGTCAATTATTCAGTTTATCAATTCAGCTTTATTTGCTTAGCACCTTTCACACAGATTACAAGCAAAGAGAAAAAACTATGCTAAAACTATGAGTAAAACTCAAAAACAAACAAAAAATTAACATCGTAATAAAATATGTTGTGTCCAGGGGATGGAGGGAGTTTATTGAAGTCTTCTTGGGCTCACATGGGAAATCATTTAAAATATAAAGTTGATATTCAGTCTAACGAAACTGCAGAGCGACAGAAGAACCAACAATATCTCCTGTTTTCTCCTTTAATGAGTCGACTCTTCTTGTGCTTTCAGACCAAAGAACTACAGACTCTTGACAATCTGCTCAAACTCTTGGTACAGGACCTCACCACACGGGTCAAGAAGGTTTCTGTCTCATTTCTACTCTGAAGCTCACCTTCTCCTGCTCAAACTGCTGACAAATGTTTCTGCTGCTCTAAAGTCTGGTCTCCAGAACTTCCTAAAAACTCTCAAAGTCTCTTCTGCTGCAGGTTGCTTTGTAGAACTGTTGCAGAAAACCTCACTAAACCACATGGAGGGGCCTCAAGATAGTCGTCCAAATGAAACCATACAAAAACCAAACTAGCACAACCCAAACGCTAAAGTCTCCTGCAGCCTACCAGAGAACCTCTGAGAACAGAGAATCAGAACAGGAACTCTTACCTTCTGGACAACCAACGTTGGCTCTCAGACAAGAATACAGAATGTGTCTGACCAAAAACCTCTAAAGACTCACTACAGCCAAGATAAAGACACAACTCACCTGCACCAAATCCACTAATCACTGCACACATTAGCACCATGTGCTAACTGTGGCTAAAGAACCACATGTACCAAGACAACTATCCAGTACAAAGCCCTAAAACACACCAAGAAACACATTAAAGACGATTTTACTGCTGGAAGCTGCAAGCCAACGCCTAAAGAACAAACTAAAGCAACGGATCCAGACCCGGTTCAGTGGTGAAGAGAAACAGAGGAAATGTTTGTCTGCAGCTAAACAAAGCAGGAAGACACTGAGCTGCTCAGGTGTTCCTAATAACACCAAGCAGCCACCTGGACAGCCAATAGGAACACAGCTTACTGGAAGTCCAGAGGGCTGGCTTAGTCAAGGAAATTTAGTTTAAAGTTGAAGCAGAAAGTTAACAAAGAAAGTTGAAAACCACCTTCTGATACCTGAAATCTCTGAGTTTTCACACAAAGAACACCTGAACATGTCAAA
Organism: Amphiprion ocellaris; assembly: GCF_022539595.1. Taxonomy (NCBI): domain Eukaryota; kingdom Metazoa; phylum Chordata; class Actinopteri; family Pomacentridae; genus Amphiprion; species Amphiprion ocellaris. Next base: position 2,892,152 of record NC_072776.1, on the reverse strand, counting down.
CTGGTTCCATAGTAGAACCATCATTGTAAAAACGTCATAGTATGGTGTGTTGCTCAAAAAACATTACGACCCGGCTGTCAGGGGACAAACGTGAGAAACAACATTGTTTATGTTTTTGCAGAATCCAGTATTGCTCACTGGTTGATCATTACATTTTGTTAGTTTGATTTCACTGTTTAAAATGATGCCACCTCTTTTCAGACAGAACCTATGATAATAAAACAATACAAAATTTTTAGGTCCGTGTTAATAAAGCCCTTAAAGCAGGGCTATTCAATTAAAAATTGACTCGGGCCGGATTTTCAGACTAAGAACATGAGCTGGGCCGGATGTTTTTAGCAGACAGTGAGCAAAGTTAACCATTTAAAATAAACACAAACAGATCAGATAAAAAACACACTGGATGTTTATTAACATACTGCCACATCCAAAAGGACAGAAACACAATAGAAGAGCAGTACTTAAACTAAACCTGTGCTGAAATACTGCTTCTTTAAATTTTACATTTCAAACACACAACTTCAACACATTTTGATAGGTAAATATAAGCACATGTTAAGGTGCATATGAACATAAAAACGAAGTGCCGATTAGAAACACCATCTTTTGTTTTGGTCACATCTCAAAGTGCATTAAAAAGTAACTTGCTTAACAGTAACTTTTCAGAACTTGAGACATTTTTCTTCTTTTGAAATAACAAAAAACAGAGTTTGTCCCTGTCCATATTTGGTCTCATCTGAGACAGTCGCATCTTCAGTGCATATAATCAAAAAAATAAACAGTAGGCACAGTGATAGTTACTATCCCTTTGAAACGAAATAAAGCTGACATCAAAGTGCATAATAAAGTGCAACTAAGTGAAATAACTGTCAAAACAAAATGTCTTTCTTAAATATTAAACTTATAAGTGAACATAAAATAGTCACATAAATACATAAAACTACCTTTAGTGTCTGCTACAGCACGCTGCTTTGTTGCACTTACCATGTCTCGAAGACATCTGTGGCGAGAATGTTTGACGTGTCAGAGCTGTTTGATAGCAGATGTCACACTCGTGTAAACTTTATCGTCCGTTAAAACTTCATCCACGACAGCCAACATGCAGTCCTTCACAGTTTCTGAGTCTGTGAACGGCCTCTTTTTCGTGGCCCTTTCCTGAGCTGTGCAGGTCCGCTTCATTGTAGTACAGCTCCGGTTGTAAGATGCAGTCAAACTCTGAATTATAGCCGCTCTCTCATGACATCCCTCGGGAAAGTTTGTCCGAAACGCGGCATGTTTTTTCAATGTGGTGTCTTCGGACATGATAATCTTTCAGCGCTGCAAAGCACTCGTTGCAGAGTAAACGCATTGGTTTGGCGTTCGGACTTGGTGGTAAATAAATAAATACTTGTCAGTCCACGCAGGATTAAACCGACGGTTTTCCTCGCCGATTTGTCGTTTCAGGATAGAAAAAGACATGCTGCTATTTTCGCCTGTATAGAACTGCTAATGTTAACTTTTCAAACGCGTCTCCTCATCGCAAGGCATTGTGGGTTAGTTGCTAGGTTACGGTAAGTGTTGCATTCAATGTTTGCAATAATGTTGGAATTTTTGTAAGAACTTGTCAGTGTTACTGAAAGATGTTTTTCTGTTTTTCTCGGACCCAAGTCCCAGTCACTCGGCAGCTGCTTTAGGGCCACTCGAGGCTTGCTTTCGGGCCGCATGTGGCCCGCGGGCCGCTAATTGAATAGGGCTGCCTTAAAGCTTTAAGTATGGCTAAATGCTTTTTTCAAAAATATATCACTCCTTAGATGGTAGCGGCCCCAAGTTCAGTAAAGTTGGAAAGATATTCACAGATTCGGACTTCCAGCATCAATAACTCGTTAGATATAGGTTGTCAAAACATAAACGGTGCCTCTTTCCCATTGTTGCAAGGCAGACAATGTGCTACAAGCCCAGTTTTATCAAAAGTAGCTGTCTTTCAAGCTACAGGAATAACATTGGTGTCTATGGAGTGAACAGGGTCCGTCTGCAATTTGCAAAACCGCTGCAACAGTAAAGAGAGACAAATATTCAATAACTTCACTCTTATACATTGTAGTGTCACTAAAATCACTGCAGCCTTCAACTGGCTCCTGTTGACAAAGTGTTTTAACAGAAATGTAAATGCTGTAATTTGATTCTTTTAATGAACCATGTAACTTGAATGGATGTGATGCTGGTGTGACCACAGTGCACACGTCTGATGTTGCTCACAGTGGTCCAAGGGACGCTCAGGGAGTTTGTGTGTTTGCTCAGACTCATGAAAAATTACAGGGAACATTGGTGGTGGGTCTGTTACGGCTTGTGCATGTGTGGCTTCCAGTTGAAATGACATTTATTGATGATTTCGCCGCTGATGGAAGCAGCAGGATGATGTACTAGATCGCTGTGTGTGTTCAGATTCAGCCAAATGCATCAAAACTTCAGCAGGATGATGCTCCTAAACATATGGCCAAAACAACCAAAGGAGCTTCTTCCACAGTTTTCTCCCGATAATAACGTAAACCAACTCAAATTAAAGCTGAGATGAGGCTGTTGTTGTTATTTTATGTTCAGTTAAATGAGTTAAGTGGCACAGAGCCATAGCAAAAACTTTGGACAGTATGTGGTGAAACTTTATTAATATTTCAAGATAAGCTCAACCAAACGTTGGAAATCAGAGCTAAATATCAACTGAGGAGTTAAAGTAACTATAAGTAAAATTTCCATTCACCTTATTGATTTAATAAACAACACAATTGGAAACACACTGATAAAAGAGAGTGTTCTCTCTCCAACAATGCAATGCAGAGTCAGGATTTCTCACAAAGCACTAAATACAAACGCAGGTTGTGCTACTCTGTCTCCCTCTCATCAGCTAGTGAGATCTAGCAACTTTTAGCATAATGAATTTAGCAGGGATGCCTTCTCTACACAGTCCATCAGGCCTGCCATCTAGGAGATTAAATTATGTCTGTAAGCATTAAAGCTTTGATGCTGTATTTGGGCGGCATGTATGCATCCATTTGCAAAATTCTATATAACAAAATTAAAAACATGGACACCTATGGAAAATGGCTTGGCACTAGCACTTAAACTGAACCACTCCAAACAGTCTGCTGACTAATGCATTTCTAATCATTTCTGTGATCAATGTTAGCTACTGTGCAATAAGATTAATCAGCCATATGCAAAGCTAGGATCACCTTGAACAAGGCAAGACAGAAAGGGAAGAAAAAAGGGGGAGATAAAAAGACTGAAAGAAAGTGTCTCGCTATTATGTATGATAAGCACACCATACAGAAATAAAGCACACCTGCATTATTCACGTGTTTCATGCGGCTGGTTTTGTGTGTGTTTCGGCGGCATTACTCCGTTGTGCTTCCCTCAGCTGTGCTTTGGCATCTGTGCATGGCCATCTCACTGCTGAATAGCTGCCTGATTATTCCAAATCTAAGGGAATATTCAAACAAGGCCGATAATGCATTCTTCCATATGATTCTCCAGAGCTGGGACAGCTGTTCAGCAGCTTTCAGTGCCATGTTCAGAAAGGGACAGATTTCTCAGCTCAATTAATAGGCCCCATTAAAAATCAGGGAGAAGTTTGACAAATGAAGCAGAGATTCAGTTTGTCTACCTCATACTCAGCTGATGAATAGCTAAAATTTAACTGGAATTATTGGGAAAATTAACGTTTAACTTTATAATCGATGGTCACACAGGATTTCAGGGGCCATGTGGGCAAACCGGGGCTGATGTATTGAGATTTTTTTTGCTCCTGGAAGCACACAAAGCCTGCACTATGTGAGGAGTGGCGTTTACATTTCTGGGCAATAACTGTCAGTAACTTTGTCACTGTGCAGTCGTCAGAATTAAATAGATTACAAGCAGGTCAATTTCACAAACTAGTCCAACAACATGATAAAACTTTAATGACAAGAATTTGTCAGCTGTATCAGACAGGAGGAATTACTGGAGATCAGTGTGTCTTTGTTCCCTTCGCTTCGGCCACACAGTGATGGGAGAATGCAGAGCGCTGCTGCTGCTCTGCCGGTGCCTTGTAAAGTTTCAACTGGCAGATGAATTCTTTCAGTCTGCCGTTCCCCCCTCTCCTTCTCTCTCGCTCCCCAGAACAACGGAGAGGTTGTCTGTCCAAGGACACACCTGTAAGGTGCAGACCCTCGACAGGCTTACCTCAGTGGCCTCTCCTGCTGTACTCAAAAGGCAATTATTCCTCCCAGAAGATAGAGCACTGTCAACTTCAAACAGAGGACATTCTTTAGGCAGATTAGACTAAAATTATGTTTTATTATTTGGGCCCTGAAGAATGAATTGGACTCTATTTGGCCGTCTTTGTGGTGAAATCTAAGACAGTTTAAATGGCAGAGGTATGTTTGGAGTCGGGGTAATATTCTGGTGTCTTTATGAAAGGGCAACAGAGAGGATCAGATTAGAAGCTGAACAGCGAGAGTCTTTCAGTGCGGCTGTACTATCATCTCTGTCTTCTTGTCCGTGCCTGTAGAGAGGTTAAATTAAATGGCTGTAATAAATGTTTTGGTCTTGCTGATGTGGTATGGCTGGCTATCAAACGAAAACACTGTGGAGAAATGGCATGGTGGAAGATCAGAGAAAGGAACAAATGGAGGGTGGGAGAACTATGTCAGCACATTACCAACATTAGAAACGGACTTGTTTTCACTTAAACCTCAATTATAATGGTGGCTCCAGAAACAATTATATTGATGAATGCTTTCTAAGTTACTGTAATTAAATTATTCCATTTAATTAACGAATTATATTGAATTTCTCCCCAGAGGACGGCATTAGCCTCATCTGCTGTTTTACAAACAGGAGTACTCTAATGCTGTGTGCTATGGAAATGATTACTAATGCCTAATGAAACTGTGTCAGATCAGATAAATGCTGTACAGAGTCAACAAGCCAGGCTTGTAACACAGCCAAACTTGAGACAAAACAATAAAGCCAAAGAAGAAATTATTGATTGTATTTTTTCAAGGGCAGGCTTTGTAAAGCTGACATCAAATGAATTATAATGCTGACTGCCTACTTGATGTTTTCAAGGGAATACAGAAAGTCAAACAAAATATGCATTATGCAGGTCTTAAAAAACAATTGTCCTTGCATCAATTCATAAGTCAATTTCTAATGAAAATAGTCAGTGTTTTATAATTAACTTGTATGTGTCACACATTCAAATAGCAAAACCTCACTTTTAAAATTAGTAGCACTAAACAAAACTGTCAGACTGTTGTAGAAAAATACAATTTCATTTCTGTTTGCACTCACTGGCTATGAAAGGTAATTATACACAATATAAAAGTGGAAAACCCGCAAAGCAGTTTGACTCTGCTGGTGCAGCAGTGCAAAGCTACAGCATGGAAATACACAAATGAAGAAAGCGATTCAACTGCAGCTGACCATTGCCCTCTGGTGGGAGTGCCAAGCACCTGCTGGAAGACGACTAAATATAGATCAGAACTAAGATTTGTTTGTATTTCTTGTTACAAATGTGGAGATTATTCACAGATAAACAAAGCTAAGAATACACACAAATACACACTAGTAATATCAATTTCAAAACAAAACATATTACAAAATGTAATCCTCGTTAGGTTTAATTTACGCTTTTGAAGGAAGAAAAAGCAAAAGCCTGGTGCCCACAGTAGAAATGTGGCGCAAGTGTTTATTGTCCATTCCCCCTCTTAGCTTGGCCATATTAGTCCATGCGAGAGGAGAGAGGAGTTGTGATGCTGTAAGCACATACCGTGCATTCTCTCTCCTCCGCTGTGCAGTTGTTGGGCATATTGTGAGGTTTTAATACGGGGGGATATGGAGGAGGGCTCGGCTCACATTCACCGTACAGGAAGAGCCACGGCCAAGAATGACAGTTGCTCCTCTTGGATCTGAGACATCCATGGATTTAAATTGCACTTTGAAAGGTCAGCACATGACAGGCAATCAGTCAGCTCCCAATTGGATGATCAGCAGTCATTTGAATACACTTCAGATGATTTGATTTTGTCCTGCATTTTGCAAAAAATTAGGAAAATATGTTAACATTTTCTTGAGGAAGACGCATTCTGATAATACAGGTGGTTAAGATTTAGAAATGTGAATAATATCACACAATTGAAGTAAAATAAATAGAAACAAGAATAAATTTACAAGATGTAGAATCAGTTAATAAAGCAAATGTTGCAAAGCAATATAAGCTTGTAGAAGGCCATAAGATTTAAAAAGAAATTTTGAGAATTTATTAAACCAGAAAGACTTTGAATGAGATCCTCCTTCATGAGATTCACAGCTGAACAATCTGCCACTTGTTAATGTCAATGTAAATGTAAAGTCAATGAGTGAACCTGATTTTTCAGTGCAGAAATTGAAAATAGTCTGTTTTTTATATTGCATCAGCAGTTTTTTAGGTCTCACATTTGACCCCATCGAACCTCGGTGATACTCACGTTTAAAACGTGTTCAGTCAAGCGTACGCTGGGTGTAGTCACAACCTTTAAATAAATAAGAGGACAAGAACTGCCTGAAGAAAAATGTGGATGGGAGTGGCTGCAAATGTCACATTAGAAAAAAATCCTTACACACTGAGCTTTTTTCTAAATGCTAAAATGTCACTTAGCCTTAACTCCGTTCATGCCAGTGCTGTGGCACACCCGTGTTCCAGTTCCAGCTTGTTGCACTGGCACCATTATTGACATGAGGCACGTTTAATGCTTCATAACACCTGTGTGGGAAAAAAAAGCAGAATCCTGACAGGTCAATTCTGTGTTGTTAGCTGAGGTATAAAGCTGCTGTCACGTGATCTCTAAAGGGCTTTTAGATTCTTTTTCATTGCTGTGCCAAATCCAAATATATGAGGAACAAAAAACATTAAAAAAAAACATCCATAGTCAAAGTCTTACAAGGTCAGGTCTAAAGGTGTGAGGGGGGAGGGGGGAGGGGGAGCCAAGAGTGGAACAAGTAATCAGTGCAGTTTAGTTTATTATAGGATCAAACACCTGCAGGCGACTTCACAAGATCATCAGTGCTAAATGTAACCATGGCACACTATGTGTTTGAGTGAAATGCTGAGCTATTTTAATGGAAACATCCGCTGCCAGTATATGTGTGCATGCAGGCTTCTTTTGCTTGCTCAGGAATGTTGGCATCAAGTATGCAGTCCTGACAGACAGCTGCACTGCAGTGGCGTTTCTAACATGCCACAACCACGATCCCAGCGTCCTGGGACTCTCTAGAGGAAAAAATCAAAACTTCAAATGATGGAAAAATTGAACTCCAGGTGACAGGAGGTGGGCCAGTTTAAATTTGACCCTGTGCCTCCTGGAGGTCAAAGGGGTGACTTTGGAACAGAGTGCGTAAAATTCAAGGGTTTTTTTTTTTTTTTTTATATCTCCAAACTAATATAAACGTGTGTCTGATTTGAACAAAATCACAAATGTTAGGTGAAGAAGCCACCCAGCCTGTCCAGCATCACCCTGAGGAAAACTGCACTGACTAACACGGTGACTCAGTCTCACTTTATCCCAAAAGTCTGCGAATAAACCGCTGTTTATGGACGCTCGACACCTTCATCCTCCGCAAAATCGCTCCTCATCCCCCCACGTGTTTTTGTCTTATTTCCACCACATCATTACAAACCACAGTATTCATTACACAAGGTGTATCCCGATCGCCTGGTTGCCCTGTTTATTTTGTACATGTTCAGCCCCGCCCTGCAGACGCGCTGATATCACGCAGTTGCGTAATTTGACAAGCCAGCGCAAAAAGAAAAAAAAAATAGGGGAGAATGAGCGTTTGACAGCTGCGCTTTGCTCCTTTCAGATTGTTTCAAAAAACAAAAAAGAATACTATGCAGGGTTTATTCGCGACAGGTTTGGGATAGTTGGGACAGTCTCTCTGCGTGGATGGCCGCTGCCGTGAGGAATAATGTTTTGGGTCGCTCCGGGGCAGGACGCGCAGTTTCTCCACAAAACCGCCGCCGCGCCGCTGACAGCCGACGGTCTGAGACGTGAAGATCATGGACAAGTGCTCTGTAATACGAGGGATGCCGTCCGGGAACTTCCACCTTTCATGATTGTAATTTGGTAGGAGATTGCATTTTTCCCCCCTCATCTCAGCATCACAGCATTTTCACTGATGCGCGCAGGTTTGGCGCAGAAATATTGTACGTTGCTGATCAAAGCAGAGCAGTCTGATTTCATTAATAAGATGTGAGCCTAATAGTGAAGTATAAAGGGGCCTGTAATTACGGTGAATGTCCAGCTCGGATGCTTCACTGACTGGGAATGTGGATCAGTGTAATGGCCGGGGATGGGAAGCGGCTTTTTGTGTGCAGGCCCGCTCCAGAAAACTTGTGAGGAAGATGCATAGCGCTGCGGAGCAACTGGATGTTCTAATTTCAGCCATGTATTTCGAAACAGCTCGAGCTGGAGCGTTTCAGAAGGGCGTCTGCTGCTTGTAAAAAGGGGGAGGGGGCAGTTGGGGAGGACAAGTAGGCCCTACATGCATCCCCCCAAATTTATTCACCCCAGTTAGTTTTGGTTATCCTGGCATCCTTATGCATGCCTTTTGGTTTTTGCATGTGGAATCTGGTCTTTCTTTGGCCCTGGAATTAAAAATCAAAGTCAAAGTAGGACATGATATTAAAGCAAAGTGCAGGGATCACTTTAATCTAAATACTGCTTTTAAAAATGTAAAGATTTGCTGGAAAATCTAATGTGAGCCTGAATCCATCGCTGCACACTTATGTTTGCCTAATATCTGTGACCACTGGCCTGATAATTTCCCTCTTTTTCACTTTCTAGGGGAAAGCAGACATGGACAGCTATTTGTGCCCACACCCAGGAAGTAATCCCAAAATGCTGTGCAGAGACGCCTCTCTATCGCTGGAGCCTCCCTTCACCGAGGACTTCACCTCCCCATACAGCGTGAACATGAGCCTGCTCCTCCCTGACGTCACGTACCTGCACCCGGCCTCTGTAGGACCGTGAGGCAGATCAAAACGGAGCCATCGCACTCCCTGATGCACCCCACTGCCAGGGCAACGGAGCACCACCAGCTCCCCCAGGAGTACCCAGTGTTTTCAGTGCGGCCGACAGCACCGCCGGTAACTTTTACATCAAACAAGAAGTGCCAGATTTCCAGGACGTTCCCCTGTTTCAGCTCCTGAACTCTGATTTGGAGCAGTTCGTTCACGGATCGCAGGTGAACTCCATCCCCATCGCACCGCTGAGTCTTCCATTGGGAACGTCCACATGCAGATCCTGCTTAAACCCACAAGCGGCCTGCAGAATGAATGCTTCCCATTTAACCGACGTCTATGCCATCAGCTGAGATCCACTATTTGCCGCCTCTCCGCCAAACTCTGAGCCTTCGAGTCCCGACAGGGGCAAAGAGCTCTTCACAAACTCTCCCCTCCTCCCTCCTACGAAGCCAGCATCGCCTCTAAGTTTCACACCCATAATTCCATTGATCTTGGACAAACTTCCAGCGTAGCTCCAATCCAAAACCAAGACCAAAACTCCACTGT